>NC_081531.1:36861381-37051381 GCF_030273125.1 Centropristis striata | reverse complement strand
ATTCTCATAACCTTTGGACTCATTTCAGTCCTTCCCTCTTCGCTCCGTCGTTGTTTCTGGCTAACCTTCACTGCTTCACATTTGGCAGAGACATGCTCCATTTAGAAAATATCTATTTCATTTGGGTAAAACCCTCTTTGACAGTGTTTCCCTGTTGGGTTTGTGGTTGTGTGAGTGTCCATGTGGAGGTGGTTGAGTTCACCAGCTGGTGTCCAGTCCAGGCTGTTTGCTGACAGTCCCTCTCCTCCCAGCATCAGCCACAGGGTTAACACAAAGGGAGTCAGTGTCAAGGTTCACATTAGGTAAGAAGATCTGCTCCAAGTCTTCATCTTTCTGCTGGCAGCGTGTTAAAGCAGGGAGAGCAGACGCTGCAGTCGGGGGATGAAATGTGTTTTACTGTGATAAAGCAGCACTGAGCAGACACAAGTCCACCTTCAAGAGGCTTCCTGTGTGCTGCTTCTTATTCAAAATGAAATATTCCCCGGTGGATGCTACCCAGACAGACCCCACAGGTTGAAATACTCCGCTCTGATTGGCTGCCAGAGCTCTGTGTGTGTCAGCGTGGTAGACCGAGAGAGAGATGGACTCAAATTTGGCAGCAGCTGCTGGGAGGAGAAGAAGGTCAGAGTCGAACAATCTGGCAGCCTGCCAGTGTCCAGAGAGTGTGTGTGTGTGTGTGTGTGTGTGTGGTTTTGCCTGCATTTGTGTCTGTGTTTATAAAAGCTCAAGTACAGCTGGAGAAAATTGTTTGGTTGTTATTCAAAACTCGGTATTGCAGTCTGTCCTCTAAATGATTTTTAGATTTTTTTTTTTTGTCTGACGGCAGATCGTCTGCTTCATAATAAATACAAATAAATAAATAAATAAAAGTGATCCTTTAGTGAAAAAAGCAGCTTCAATTTCGTTGAAGAGAAGTTATCTTCCCATTCATTTGATGTAATATGTAATCATTTAAACAAAATGACTTTAAGGAAGTATAGGCTTTATAAAGTTGTTGTGAAGAGATATTGGAGCAGAGCCGCAGAAAAATATGAATATTATTTTAATAATGGGCATGCAGCTTATTTATTAAATGCTTTTATGGGCCTAAAAAGTTGGTGCATCTCTATTCAGAGGGGTAAAGGTAAAGAGGACGATGTCATTGTCCATCGCAACGGTTGACAGCCATCGTGTGTTTGTGTTGGCATTTTTAAAGCTCCTAGAAATATAAAAATAGGGTTGTCACCATACTAAGATTATCAACTCGATACCGATACTCAGGAAAATATTGGATACTCGATACCATTTTCGATACCACAAGGATAAAAACAAAGACCCCAAAATTTAACAGAAATATTTTTAACAACAAGAAAAATGCAACATGTAAAAATGAACAGAACCACAGGTTAAATATTTAGAATAAAAAATAGTTAATAAACTGCAACTATGATAACAAGCTTGAGGTCTGAGGTAGTGCAAACAATAAATAAATATAATAAACAATAACAATGTTTTGTATGCTGTGCACAATATTAGGCAAGCTTGATAAGTCGACTTTTCTCTGCTTCATTCTGGGAATTTCAAGAGAGAAAACAAAACTTTTCATCAATACTTTTGAAAATGAGTATTGTATCGTATTGTATTGGATACGTTTTAGTATCGATCCTTTTTTGAGTATCGATATTTTTGACAACTCTACCTATAAAGTAACAATTCTGATTTATTTAATGGAGCACAGACGGATTTCTGCGAGTGCAGCTGAAGGTGCATGCTCCTGCTGTCACAACAACAAATCTAAAATAGAAGTCAGAATTGGTGAAAATTTATTTTTTAATGTTTGTTTTAACACGTTCTTTCCACATGTTTCCCAGTAGAAGTGTCTAAATCCCCCATCGTAAACAGCACACGCTCAAACAGTTTTTCTGTGTTTTTCTGATGGACCTTCATCATAAAGACAAACTAGCTGTGCAGAGTTTGATGCTTTATAGCTCAGCTAACCGATTTCCTGTGGGAAATACCCGCAGCACATGTCACATTACAGTTGCGCAATGTTTGACACGTTCACAATGTTGTTTCTGGCGATATGACTCACAAAAATGTTAATGTAGCAGCATTATCATTCCCACTGGCTGTGATCAAGCATCTCTTCACCACTGCTGCTGTGAAGTGTGTGTTGGCTCTTATAACATGCATCAGGATGACTTACACATGTAAAACGCACAACTTAAGTTAAGCATGACTGCTTATCGCGGTTTCTTAGAGCCACAACCCAAAAATATTCAGTTAATTTTATAATTTTCAAATAAGTTGTTGCAGTTAGGCTGACATTTGATAAACCAAATAATTTATTACAGATTAATCAAAAATAATTTATTTTGTTTGATCCTTTTAGTACCAACATCAACAAGTATAATTATTATTATTTTTTTAATGATGGGGGGAAAAATATCTAAATTCCATCCAATATCTTGAATTATACCAGTCAAAATAATTGTGACTCATATATTTTTCCAAATCATACAGCCCTACTGTTCAGGGAAGTACATTTTATTAGCATTGACTAAGACTGACTGCTGGTTGTCCACTAAACAAAGATCAGTAGTTTGATCCCCAGCTCCACTGTGTATGTGTTGAATTATTTCTGTCTTATTGAATTACATAAAACACAGCCAGAGAAATGTTTAAAGTGTTTCTCTACACTCCCAACCTTTGGCCTAGTGCAGGCACATTCACTATATAACATACAAAAGTTTATTTTTAGGCATTATAGAATGAATGTTAATTAGCTGCAGCTGATTTGATGGTTGGCCAATATATTAAATTGGGTTATTTTGTGTTAAATGTCTGCATGATACGTTATATAACAAAATGCATATATAATTGGTTATTTTCAGTCAAAAATGAGGCAGATAGTAATTTCTGTGACATGAATAGTTGAGGCAGCGGGCCTGAAAAGAGACTAAAGATTGAGTCCTTGAGGAAAATATTGTTTTGGTTAATAGTGCTATTTGGCTTTGACAGAGGCGCTTTGTTTGGGGAAAAATATAAGATTGTAGACTTTTCATTTATTGATCGCAAAACATCAGACTCCATTCAGCTGCTTCCCTCTGTTACACACACAACTCCTGGGGAGTTCTCCACTGTAATTAATGCACGCCTGTATTTAATGTTGTAGATATTTTATGAACCCTTACTAGAAAGACACAAATCATAGTTATTTATTAATTGCACGCCAGATTGACTGTATATTGTTTATTTATGAAGTATGCGTCAGGCTCTAGTTTGTCTGACGCAGGTAAGATGTAGAGATAAATGAAGTCGTATTCCCAGGCGGACACATTTCTTCCCTTTTTAATCTCTTTAATGGACACAAAGTGATGGAAGGTGAGAGGGGCAGTTTGTAGCTGTTGCCAAGCGCAGTATGGCTGATGTGCTCATGAGAGGAGCACTAAACTGAAAGTCATGGCACGTTTTGCGTCATGTAAACATGAATGGGGTGTAATCTTTGACAGCTTCGTGGCTGTTATGAAATGTGGAACACAGCAGTGAGAAGTCAGCCTGTTCTCTGACTGCAGCAGCTTCACATGCTGTGAATAACTTGCTGAATATTTCTACAGTCTTTGTTCCAGACGTCTTTGGAAGTTTTAAAAAGATTTTCACTTTTGTTCCAAACAGAGGTTCAGCAATTTTTCATGGGTTTTAAAGTTTTTTTTCGTTCCTCTGTGTTTTCTGTCTCACCTTTTTTCCGGCTCTTCTCTAATTCATCACAAACGTTTGTCTCTCTTTCCTCAGGCAGTGAAGAGCTAAAGAGAATGGCTCACTCTAAAGCTCGAGTCACGGATGGGAAGGTGACCTACCCCCCGGGGGTCAAGGAGATCTCTGACAAGATCTCCAAAGAGGAAATGGTCCGCAGGCTGAAGGTCAGTCACAGTCTGCTGCAGCTGTTGGCTGGAATTATCATCCTTCTAAATCCAATATTGTCACATTACTGCAGACATATTGTTGTCATTATGTTTTTTATAACCTTTGTGTAATTCTCCATAATTGATTTATTGATTATTACTGATGCATTATGGAAATATTTATTACTTTTGACTCTTCATGGTGTAAGTGAACAAATTGAATGTTACAGAGGCACTTTGAACCTCACTGTGGTGGACTGATTGCCATGTGGGTCATCATTGGGCCTGTTAAGATCTTCAGACCGGCTTGATATCAACCCATTAAATCCTCTGAAACCTCAGCATTGTTTCAAAACCTGAAAAACTGCACAGAATGTCAACGTTTCCTAAATAATTAATTCCTCAGCCTCTTTAGCAGATAGAGACATGAAATAAATAAATAAAAAAACATCTTAGAGCTGAAATCTCCCTTGGCTTTACCTGTAGAGCATTAGCATTGTCTTTGCCCTCAAATTCAAAGGCTTTTTAAAAAAAAATCTATACACACAGAGATATGGAATAAAAAACCATCTGAAAGCGTAAACCTTTGGCTTTAAGTGTAAATCACTGCCTTTGCCCTAATGTGCATTAAAAATGTTTAAAAACAACAAAGAAATAATGAAAAACATATTATATTGTGTGGCACATAAAGAAAAAAGTTACTTTTCAATAAAACAAACTGTCAGCAGTGCAATAACGATATCCCAGTGTGTTCAGTTAGTGTAGGTCTTTATCCTACTGTAACTACAGATGTCCACAGGCTCATTATAGTCTGGCTCATCGTCAGATTTATCGCTGATAATACTGAAGTCGCTCAGTTAATCTGTCATAGACATGCACATGTTTGTGTTTTGGATGATCTCATCAACTATATTTTCTGTCAGTTCCTCCGTGGCGAGACGCAAAAGATTTGTTTGTTTTAGTTTTTCCCTTTTGCCTTCCACACGTGTATTTCAGTGAATCCCGTTGCATTTAAAAATGACGAGATCATCCAAAGCACGCAGACGTTGCATCCGTCTTAAAGGTAGAAGCGTGTTCCGTCTCTCCTGGTCTTAAAGGGACACACGCATAAATAAATGTAACATCCGGTCCAAATGGTTTAAACCAACAGCGGAGCGGACCTGTATATCTTATTTTACCACCAGGTGTTGCATTTACCTCAGCAGCCGTTTGAACTGGAGCAGAGCGACTATTTCTAAATGATAATGCACCTCGAGGCTCCTTTGCCAAACAACAAGAGAAGAAGAAGAAAAGGGAAAAGAAGTAGAGAGTGAGGCTCACCCCTCAAAAACAAAAGAAAACACAACATGCTCGTTTTCAGTCGACCTCCCTCTCCTCATCTGGTTTATGGTGTAGCTACGGCTCAGCAGTAAAGAGCGTTAATGCGTCTATAAATGACCATAATAATATGTTAATCACATTGTTATATTGCACAGTGTCCGTGTCCTCTAATGTTACTTTATTACCAGAGAGTCTCTCTCTTTGTGTTGACAGCAGAGCCAGGGTAGACAGATAGCGCTGCTTTCCACAGATAATGTGAAATAACATTAAAAAATGCTCACATGTTTCACCAGATGTACTTTGATGGCCATCAATTTACCTCAACGGCCCACTAACGTATAGTGTGTGTGTATATATATATATATATATATATATATATATATATGTGTGTGTGTGTGTGTGTGTGTGCAAAACACTAAAATAGAATTAGTGAGACCATCAGCATAGGTTGCTAATGTAGGCTGCTTTTTAATTTGTCATAATAACAGATGCCATTTCAGCTCAAACCACTTTGAACATGTGGTTTCAGCAAAACCAGAAACTGACCCAACTCTGAGTTGGTTGAGAACTCACATAGCTATTAAAGCTATTAAAGCAGCTTTAAAGCTCTCCTCCACCTTCTCCTCCACCCTAACACCCCCTGTCCCTCCTCCAGATGGTGGTGAAGACCTTCATGGACATGGACCAGGACTCTGAGGAGGAGAAGGAGCTGTACCTGAACCTGGCCCTCCACCTGGCCTCAGACTTCTTCCTCAAACACCCAGACAAGGACGTGCGCCTGCTGGTGGCCTGCTGTCTGGCAGACATATTCAGGATCTACGCCCCCGAGGCGCCCTACACCTCTCCAGATAAACTCAAGGTACGCTGATCAGGACATCAAAACAAAATATCATCACCCTTCTTCACCAAGATTACTCTGTTTTTAATTGCATAACCCTATTGCATCTTCTCTGGAGTATTCACTTAACACTAACACAAATTGATTTTAATGTGAAATTTTGTGCAGCATTTGGCCAAAAACTTGACTCCACTCACAGCTAATTTAAAGCACTTCTGACCTTTCATTAACAAGTCTTATCAGGTAGATTTGCTAATGACTACTATGTGCTGAGTAATAACTGTGTGTTTCTTTTTTGTCTCCAGGACATTTTCATGTTCATCACCAGACAGCTAAAAGGACTGGAGGACACTAAAAGTGCTCAGTTCAACAGATACTTCTACCTGCTTGAGGTATGGAACAGTTAAAGGGGTTTTACTGATGATATGATTCTTTGGACAATGATTCAATATTTTCTGATGATTTACTTCGATTTGATCAATATGAGACGATATCTTCCCATTTTACACAGCATGTTGCATTATATCAGCTCTCCAAATATAACTACAACATGTTACATGTACACAGTTTTATTACTGAGTTCTTCTGCACATTTAAATAAAAACAATATTTTTTAGTTTAAAAGAAAAGAAACCAAACTAGGCCTGCAGTTCAATTTCAGCTCAGAAAATTTTCAAAATAAAGGTGTATCTCATGGAAGAACACATGTATCGCTACCTTTATTTATTTTTATTGATTTTTAGGGATTGTTTGTTCTCACTGAATAAATCCACTATCCCAGATCAATGGATCAGTACAGCCCTAGTGGTGGATCAGTGGAAGGGTTTGATCTCATTTTATTGGATTCTAATCTATTATTTAATCTCTTTAATCAAGTCTGAATCCTTTAGACTCCCTCATCGAATCTTTAATAGAGTTTGGCTGAAACATTTAGCTGCAGATATTTGTCTCTACATGTCTAAACACAGTCATTTACTCAAAGAAACAGCTAGTGTTGGTTTACAGAGATGAATGTTCTTAGTTTGGCAGCCAGATTAATGCTTGCAACCTGTTGCTGCAGCGTGAAAAGGAGATGAGCAGCAGCAGGTTTGAAGTGTTGATTAAATATCTGGCACATTGGAAGAATAGCGTTAGTCTTCTTCTTCCACCAGCGATATTTATATCCAGAACAAAAGGCAGCAGTGGCTAAAAAGAGAAGCCCACTAAATGTTTAGTACGTTGCTTATTTCAAATTAAATGAGGTGGAGAGATAAAAGGTTCAGTGAGAGATTGACTGAACATAATAAACATGAACATAATAAATCTGGATATGTTGCCAGCTGGGATTTCTCTAAATAAAAAACCTTGTTTTATTATTGGCTGGTTGAAGCCTCTTTGCTCTATTAGATAATTACTTGTTATTATATTAGTTCATGTTCAAGGTTTACTGACACTAGAAAGCTGTTTTTTACTCTCCTGCCACAAGCATGATTTGTCACTTTAAGGAGTTGTCAGTTTTGACAGTTTGGTCCAATGAAACGCAGCGTAAACAGTTGTGATGTGAACATTTGAAGAGCAGAGCTTCACTGTGAAGTAGGAGGCGAAACCTTTAAAATTAACGATATTTGAGTATTTATGTTGTGAAAATGCAGGCGGAGGAGTAAATGAGAGTTAAAAATATATATTTGGAATAGTCACTTTTATCTACAAGTCAAACATTTGTGAACGTAGATCATATTCAAACTGTAATGATCTTTCAAATGTAAGATTTACAGTCTACCAGTGCAACAGACTGTTTTTAAGTAGTTTGGATGGGTTTTCTGACTGATCTGCCTCGACTCTCTGTGATAAACAGATTTTTTTTGATGGAAAGAAAGTTTTACTTGTTCCTAAAGTCATGCTAAAGGCTAACTGCTGCTAGTTTTAGCTGTGGCCAGCTGGCTCAGAGACAGACTGAGCAAGAGTAAATCTTGTTCTGGCTCTTATAGATCTTTGTGAAGTAAAAAGCTGAAGCTGTTGTTGGACTAGTCACTAGTTCTACATGTCCAGCTGTTCCTGTTTATGGCGGCTGGGGATACATGAATTGGGGAGGGGAGCGCGGCATTCAAATTCTTTTGAACAAATTGTGTTTCATATAAAATTCAATCAAACTTGACTTTTGAAACAAGTGACAGCCCTAATGGGGAATTTAACACTATGTTGGAAAAAACACATTATTCCAATCAAAGTATTTTTGTGTCCATAGGGGATCTTTAAGCTTGAAGCTTAGCCTGACATTTTCAGAATAACTTTCCACTAGCTTATCTAAACCTTTATGAAGCTTTTTATTTATTTTCACAAGCCTGGTTTAACTGGAAATCCTTTGTAAATCCTCCTGTGGAAGAAGCTCTTGGAGTTAGATGCAATCTGTAACCGATAACTTTGTAAACATTTCACTTCTGTTGCTTTCCATTGTTGACTATCATTTTGATGTTCTTAAAATTTGTTTTCTTGTTTCAGTTATTAGTAATCCACTGTTTATCAGGCAGAACAGAGAAGCTATTCTGCTGTTGGAATAATAATTTATTTGATAGTTTATAAATGGCAGCAGAGATATTTACCCACAAGGTTGATCAAATCATTTAATCCATGCAGAACTTTAGTTGATGTTCTGCTTGTTTTGTGCAGCGCATCATAATAAATAAATGATGTTGTAGACTTACAGTCTATAGGAAACCCGTTTATCTGTGTCTGCAGAGATCTGGCACTTTAGTTTTCCTTCTCCTCCAGGCAGCAGCACACTCTCTGACTGAACTCCCCAAAATAGATAATAATAAATGTTGTATGGCTTCCAAAAATTACTAGCCTAAATTTCTCAGTATTTTTAGGATCCTTTTTGAAGAATATGTAACTCTGATCATTGGTTTGCTTTTCACGCTTCTTAATTGTGTGTTTTAATTTGCTTTCATGCTTTTGATTAATTTATGCCCTTGATGAAATCTTAGGAAAAGTTTAGTCTAATTAGAAGTAAATATCTTCTCTTTTTTGCTAGTTGATTAATATTAATATTTTTAAACATAAGATTGTGATTTAAAAGTGTTACAAACAAGGCATAATTAGACACTTGAAAGCAATCTATGATAGAGAAAAACTTATTTTTAGCTGTTTTAATTCTGTTAATTGCTTTTCACTTCATGCTAATCCAAATTAACAGCTTCAGTGGCTGTGAATAAGATGGTATATTAGATGATATGTAGTTTAAAATGAAATGGAAAACTGAACTAATCTAAACCAAACCAAACAAAGAGTTCACAGAGCTTCTTTACTTTGGTCCGTTTTATCTGTATATTTTTAAAAACACCAATGATTTATCAAATGACAATGAATGATTCTTAAGGTGCTCGTAGTCGTGACAATTATCACCTTCTGCACCTTTTTAAGAGCTTTAAATGGAATTTTCTGCTCATTCTTTAGCTGTCAAACCACGACTTCTCTGTTGTAATTCATTGCTCTCGTAGCATGTTTTTGGCTGCAGAAAGCAGCTGTTTTCTGCAGTGAAGGGTCTGTAAAAACCTCTCTGTACACTACAGCTCAGCACCAACCACATGGATGGATAAAGAGAACTGGAGTCAGTGTTGTAGGCTGGGCTCTGCTTATTCACTATGAAAGCTGCTCAATGGCTCATGAAGCAAAAAATACCAGGATCTTCCGCTGCTCTTTTGCATCTATTGGGCTCGTGGAGCACTAAAGACTTCTGCAGGCAGTCATCACATGACAGATCCGGAAGTTGTAATTGTAATCCAGCAGACTGCAGCATAAAACATCACACTACCACCACAGACTGATAAAACATCTGCAGCATCTCACTACACATGTCCACAGATCTGAGCTGAGAAAAGAAACAGAGGAGGCTCCGCCCCTTTTTGTAGAGAGCGCCTACCAAACTTTGCCGATGTAATTTTAAATGTAATAATATGTTAATTCACAAAGTGTTTCCTCTTCCCCCAAGTCGCCCAAAAAAAATGCGTGTCAAGGAAAATAAGTAGAATTTGTTTTGTGAAAGACTATTAGAACCAGTTAGCAAACATGACTGAGTGTTTCTTCCAGCTGCCTGGTTCATCTGCATTGTGACTAACATCCTGCTTCTTCTGTTTTATCCAGAACATAGCATGGGTGAAGTCCTACAACATTTGCTTTGAGCTTGAAGACAGCAACGAGATATTCACGCAGCTTTACAGAACTCTCTTCCAGGTTATCAAGTAAGTCCTTTTATCACCTTGGCATGGTTTAATATTTGCCTGTCCATTTCTGCTGCTGTGTTTCTATCTTTCACATTCCCTCTTTTCTCTGGCTGTGATATCAGAAATGAGCCCTTGTAGCATCCTCAATCTGTTTCCACTGCAACATCACCAAACAACACAGTAGCAGTCCGGCTGTTTCTCTTTGATTGTCCTCTTTCCTCCTAACCCCCGCTCTCCATTTCACTCTGCTGAAAACAACCTTGAGGGCTGAATTCTGCAGTACAGATTTGGCTCTTTGCCACTGGAACAAAAGTGAAGTTGTGGGTGTCAAGGTTGTGCAAGCACAAGATTTTTTTTTTACATTATTGTATAGGAAGAAAATAAAAAGCTCTGCTAGAATTATTAGCAGTGAGCTAGAAGGTGCAGGGGAATGCAGACCTCATGTTAGTGTGTGTGTGTGTGTGTGTGTGTGTGTGTGTGTGTGTGTGTGTGCGTGTGCGTGTGTGTGTGCGTGTGCGTATGGAGGTAATGAGACTAGTAATGCCTGGCAGCGCTGAGGACGCCACTCGCTGAGATACAAATCTAGGTAATAAGCGTTCCCTCCCACTGTAATGCAGATCATTATGAGCTCGTACACCCACTCTCTGTGTGATCAGAGTCTGTTTGTGTGAGGACAGTTTGTTCTCAAGATGAGAAATTCACAAAGTGAAATACATGAAACCTACAAAACACCGGCTGTGGCTCGGTTGGTAGAGCGGTCGCCCAGTTGATTGGAAGGCCGGCCACCAGTATGAATGTGTGTGTGAATGGGTGAATGAGCGTAGTCTGTAGTGTAAAGAGCTTTATAAGTGCAATCCATTTACCTTCAGCTAGCAAAGTAAACCTTAAAAAACTATTCAGGACTATTCATTAAAGTGCTGAACCCCAACAACCTGGGATTGAGTGGTTTCTTTAAAAAAAAAACCCAGAAATCGTTGATCATAGAAAGAAAATGTGAAATCAGGCATTATCGTCAGAATTTAAACTGTCCGACATTGGTTGAAAGGGTCAGAGGTTATAAAGGTTTCAGTTAAATAAAGTAACCTAACCTAAACGCGGCTTAAAACTGTGATATTTCTGTCCCAATCACTTTATTCTACAATAATAAGTCTGCACTTATTGCCCCAGCTGCAGAAAAGTCTGAAAAAGAAAAGGAGCGCTCCCCTCTTCTCTTTTTTTCAGATTGATGGCAAAGTGACCCTCAGACAGGCATTTAAAATATTTCCAAAAATAAACAGTTTGGAATAATTAGATCCGGTTAAAAACATTAAATTCTGCTCCTCAGTGAAACTGTGAAGACGAACAGTTACATGACAATATTTACACAGAGCAGAGAGGAGAGGACAGGGGATGTTGTAAAAATGCATGTAGTTCAATATGTAAAGCATGTGGAGACCCACATTTTTTTCAATATTGATGACATTTGTATGCACTTGAAAAACTGTGTGTGTACATAAATTCCACTTTATCAGAGAAATTCTACTTGCACTTTCTCTTTTTTTATGATTAATGTCATAAGTGTGCTATTCTGCACAAAAGACATATTTTAATTATTTCAATTTCTATGGTTGTGCTGATTCCATAGAGCTGCAGGACTTGTATATTGTATATATTTTGTATATTCCAGTACATACAAGGCCACAGTGAGTAAAATGTAAAAAGAGCAAAAAATATTGGGGTTCAGAGTACTAATATCCTAAATCCAGTCAATATTAAGCTGCAGCCTCAATAAGAACCAGTGTGGAATATCATTTAATAAGTCATGCACAGATCCCATCTGCGACCTTTGACCCTTTTTTGCCTTGTTTCTCCAGCAACGGCCACAACCAGAAGGTGCACATGCACATGGTGGACCTGATGAGCTCCATCATCTGTGAGGGAGACACCGTGTCCCAGGAGCTGCTGGACACCGTGCTGGTCAACCTGGTGCCAGCACACAAGGTATGTGTGTGTGATCAACAGGTAGATCGTGCAGAAAGCAGCAAACATTCATGCATACACACACATATTACACCATGAATGTTGATACAAGGTCTTCTGAGTTGTCAGAGCATCATTTTCCATCCTCTGTAATTCAGTGAGACCCCTGCAGGTGATAAGTGGTAAAGCAGCTTTAAGAGTTTGTGCACAAACAGTTGTTGACATCTGTGCCTGGTAAAAGCATCCTGATGGGACTCTGCAAAGAAATGATGGACAACACCCTTATTTTTCACATTGCATGTCGTTTTTGTCATCACTGTGAACATATTATCTGCTGATTTACTCACCTCTTGTTGTTCTTTCTGTGTAGAATTTGAATAAACAAGCGTACGACTTGGCCAAAGCTCTGCTGAAGAGGACCGCTCAGGCCATTGAACCCTACATCACCAATGTAAGATTAACTATTCAGCACATTTCTTGTTTGTTTTTAATATATTTGGCTTGACACCTTGCAGTCGTGTACATCCTGTAATAGTCATAAAATTCAGAGATAATGCTGCATTCACATGGAATCATGCAGACGGTAATCTGCAGATGGCCGACACCTTCTGGAGGGAGAAACAAACAAACATGATGTAATTATGCATCATATAGTAGTGTATATTTTTTCTCATCTCATGTTTTAATAAGGTTTTGTGTTCCCAGTATTCTGTGTAAGACATCTATTCTCACACATTGCACTAATTTTGGCTCCCAGTTTCTTTTAGAATCTATTTTAAGTCTGCCAGGTCTGCCAGGCTGGGTCTAACTATTCCAGAGTCCAGGTTAAAAATAAAGGCTGATCAAGTATTTGCTGTGCCGTCTCCTTGGCTCTGGATCAACCTGAGCATCAGATCAGCTGACTCAGTCTGTGGCTGCTCTTAAATCCCATCTCAAAACTTGATTTTACAAAAAAAAAGGGGTTTCCAAGCAGCTGATGGACTGCACTGCCTCCGCCATTAGTTCCTGGCCTCCATTTCTTTTTCTCCTCATCTCTTTGATTTAATTAGTGTGTGTGTACAGATGCATATCTGTATATATGTATGTTGCTTTACTTAGTTATATATTATTATTTTTCTCTGCTGTCCTCACCTAGTTTTACCGCCCTGCTCTCATCCACTGAATCTTCTCCTGGAAAGAGCGTCATAGTTGCTCTGCAGACGTACAGTACAGGCCAAAAGTTTGGACACACCTTCTCATTCAATGCGTTTTTCTTTATTTTCATGACTATTTACATTGTAGATTCATCAAAACTATTAATGAACACATATGGAATTATGTACTTAACAAAAAAAGTGTGAAATAACTGAAAACATGTCTTGTATTTTAGATTCCTCAAAGTAACCACCCTTTGCTTACTAGAATATAAGACATGTTTTCAGTTATTTCACACTTTTTTGTTAAGTACATAATTCCACATGTGTTCATTCATAGTTTTGATGAATCTACAAATAAAGAAAACACATTGAAAGAGAAGGGTTGTCCAAACTTTTGGCCTGTACTGTATCTCTTGGATGTGTTCTCAATAACCATCTTTCCTCCCTCTCCATCAGTTCTTCAACCAGGTGCTGATGCTGGGGAAGACCTCGGTCAGCGACCTGTCTGAACACGTCTTTGACCTCATCCTGGAGCTTTACAACATCGACAGCCACCTGCTGCTGTCAGTGCTGCCGCAGCTGGAGTTCAAGCTCAAGGTACAGAAGAACTGTTAAACATTAAAACATTCACCAAACTGCTTTAGGATTTATTTATAGCCACGTGTTGTTTTGCTGATTCTACATAAATAGTGCATCTTTCCTTTATCATATCATGTTTTTAACATTATTGTCAGACTGAAAGACAAATGACTATAATATGATTACTATGCTAGTTGTTATAATTGATTTTGATGTGATATTATCAGCAGTTTAAAGAGATGGGAGGAGCAGCAATGTTTGGGTTAATATTGGTATTATGATCCACTAAAAATGTGAATTCTCAGACCTATTACCGACAGAAATGCACATTTTGACTTCCTCCGCAGGTTTGTTGATTCATATTAAAAAGATAAAGCAGTCAGCATAATGTTTCCTCTGCAGCGCCTCATAAAGACCTCCTGCTGATGGATAACGCTCATTAACTGTTCACAGGGAGAGTAGATCACTGCGTCTCCTCAAAATAATAGCTGCGATAAAATCTCTCCCCTCCGACTCCACACTCCCCTCCGTCACTCTCCTTTTTACCTTTATCTGTCTTTGCTTGTTTTCTCTCTTTCTCTATCCCACCTCTTGTCTTCCTTTCTTCTCATTGTCTGCTGTTCTCCTGTTTTTCGCAGCTCATTCTAAAACAAGATTGATACCAGAGAAACTGCTGCCTTTTGTGTTATAAAGTAGTAATGTAGCCAGTGCAGTCAGACGCAGCATCATTTTTCTCTGTCTCTCTCCATCCCTTCGTCTCTGCAGAGTAATGATAATGATGAGAGGCTGCAGGTGGTGAAGCTGCTGGCCAAGATGTTTGGAGCCAAGGACTCTGAGCTGGCCGCACAGAACAAACCCCTCTGGCAGTGTTACCTGGGCAGGTAGGTTTCACAATACAGCATTCACAGATCGGAGAAAATCTCAAGAAACCCATATTTGATCATTGATCTGAGGGGTTAAATATGTTTTTTACCATGCAATTAGTTTCTTTGTTGGTGGTTCATGTTAGTGTGGCTCCGTCTAGTTTTACTTCAGTTATGGAGCGTGAGGATGGAGTTGACGCGTGTCTTTAGCCGAAAAAATCCCACAGTTTCTTTCTTATGGTTTATTGAAAACCTTTCTTTTGAGCATTACAAACAATAAACTGCAGCAATCCAAAATAATAATAATTATGAGCACGGTCATAAACTAGTGTGCTCTCCTCGTCTCCACAATCCTAATTAAAGCAAAGTAAGCAATTATGACGTTACACACATCTCAGCCAATAAGAAGAGTGCAATTCCTACGAACCAATAGGCATTCCTACAACCTCAATAAAGAACTATAAACTTATGAAATACAAATCTGAATTATTTATCAGCTTCTCTACAATGTACAAAATGGCTCTAACAGTTCACTCTAAGATTCATGTGAAACAGGATTGTTTTATACAGGATGGTGTTTGAGTCTCTTCATGTTCTCTAACAGTCAGTTCCTCGTGTGAAAACACACACACACTTCTTAATTATTTTCTTGCCATATTGAATTGTTTGAAGTACGTGGAAGCCCATTTTCGGCAATGTGATAAGAAAAAAAAGACCCTTTAAGTCAAACTGACAGCCTTTCTCCAAGTAACAAGTTGGTATCTCACAATAATGAGAAACCTTCTAAAAAAACCAGTTAAAATCCCCATTATTTTTGAGATCCTGACTCCTAATTTAAGATACCAAGTCATTATTTTCAGGAGGTGTCCCATTATTTTGTAATAACAAGTTATCTTTTTTAAAAAAGTTCTGTTTTTTTTTTTCTTTTTTTGAACCACCAAAAGTTGTTTCACACCAAGCACAGGTTTTTGTCCCAAAACTTAGCATGGGTTAGTAAAGTAAAGTAAATGTGTAAAGATTGAGTTTATGAGTCCTTGTGAATACTTTATCCCAGCTTGGGATAAATAAAGTATATCTATCTATCTAGCTATCTATCTATCTATGTTTGCACACCGCTGTGGAACATTTGTGCATGGAAAAAGATTCAGACGGACATTGATTTTGGTGGATTTGCTTCTGTGGAACTTTTCTACATTTTATTTATCTAACCTTTTAAAAAGGTCTTAAAGACGCTTTAAATAATGAAAGACCGTTGAAAAAACACTCGCTGTCTTGCTGCCAAAATGGGGGAAACTCTTACCAAGTCGGTTTCTAACCCTAATATTGTACGCCAGAAACAACTACCTCAAAAACCACCTGAAGGTGAAACGATATGCCTTAAGATGGTGCAGCAGCTAGCGTTAAATATATAAATAATAATATATATATGTAACAGATGTGCTACAATAGATCTGCACAATACATAAACTAATTGGACCCCAGTTATGACCAGATTTTCCATATTCCTGCACTGCATTTAATATGCATTGGTAAGATTAATACGTATTTATTTAATTTACTTACTTACTTATTTGTTACTGGTGGAAATGGCCTTTTAAAAGAATATAGAAATAATGTTGTGATATCCATCTTGTAGTCTTAAATGTGGCTACTTGAGAAAGTGTTTGCATGCAGCGAATACTGTGTTATTTATGTTTTTGCCCTGTGGAGTTCCTGACGTTAACATGTTCTTGGTTCCTGAAGGTTTAACGACATCCATGTGCCTATCAGACTGGAATGTGTGAAGTTTGCCAGCCATTGTCTCATGAACCACCCAGACCTGGCCAAAGACCTCACAGGTAAACCAGCTGAGATCACTTCCAAGACTAAAACATGCTCAGTGATCAGTGTTATCAGAGTTACTCTGTCACAATATAGACTACCGGTCAAAAGTTTTAGAACAGCCCAATTTTTCCAGTTTTTTATTGAAATTCAAGCAGTTCAAGTCAAATGAACAGCTTGAAAGGGTCCAAAGGTAAGTGGTGAACTGCCAGAGGTAAATAAAAAAAGGTAAGCTTAACCAAAACTGGAAAATAATGTACATTTCAGAATTATACAAGTAGGCCTTTTTCAGGGAACAAGAAATGGGTTAACAACTTAACTCTATGGAGTCTTGGGCTATTTTGTCCATTTTTGAATTCTTTTCATGTCTTTGTAAGTCATTTTGTGTCTTTTTTTAGTAATTTGGTGTCTTTTTTTTATCATTTTGTGTCTTTTTTTGGTCATTTTGTGTCTTTTTTTAGTCCTTTAGTCCAACATAAAATGTGATTTTGAATCTTTTTTTTACTTTCAAAACACTATCATGCTCAATAAAGAATTTTAAATGTTGCAAATGTGCATTAATTTCAGAGTACACTGAGACATTAAACTGCATCATTTTCAATTAAATTCTGGAAACGTTGGTGTGTTCTAAAACTTTTGACCAGTAGTGTAGATGTGATACCACTAACAAGCTCCTCATGATGAATCAGCTTATTGTCCCTTTAAGTGTGTAATTTATAAGAAATCAGAAGCAGCTGCCAGATATTTGCTGGAGGTGGCAGGTTCTCTCACCTCCCACTCACATGTTCCTGTTTTCTTTCCCAGAATTCTTGCGGGTCAGATCACATGACCCAGAGGAGGCCATCCGCCACGACGTCATCGTCTCCATAGTAACCGCTGCCAAGAAAGACTTGTCTCTCGTCAATGATGCGCTGTTGAATTTCGTAAAGGAGAGGACTCTGGATAAGAGAGTAAGTGGCCATGAATATATTCTCGTGTGTGTGTGTGTGTGTGTGTTTCCATCCAGCTGTGCTGATGCTTCCTCTCAATGCATCAACTAGCTGGGTGGAAATGGTCAAAACTGGTGTATCATTCAAAGCCATAAAGAGCAAGGGGAACAGATTTACTGAATAAATAATGATGTTCAGGCACGTGAGGCTTCGGTTTTGCTGAAGAGATGAAAAGGATAAAAAAAAGATCTTGTTTGTCTTTGTTGGCAGATGTTTTTGTTTAGATATCATCATACATCACCCATCTGCTTCATGATGGACCTGCGCTAGCATTAGCCTAGCCACACTTCAGACCGGCCCATCCATTTGTGGGCAAATGGGACTTTAAGTAGCCAAAGTGTTTCCACAAAAGCTCTTAATGTTTAAGTTTGCTTTGAAGTTTTTCTTTTCTCGCTATCCGGCTACGTTTGGCTTTTTTTTGGGGTGTCTACACAGATGAAGGAGTTGTTCCAAAAGGTTTATTTAGTCAATGTTTTAAATGAGACATGTAGAATATCGTAATTTTGACAGAAATATCACAATTTTAAGCTGTTTCTTTCTGTGAGAAATGGTGTGTTTTTGGCTTTTTTTTTTTTTTTTAGGAAAACATGCTTTGGGGCTATCTTTATTGTTAAAGTCTTCATTATCTTTCTTCTCAGTGGCGTGTCCGTAAGGAGGCCATGATGGGCCTGGCATCCATCTACAGGAAGTACTCTCTGCAGGGCGAGGGAGGCAGGGAGGCCTCCAAACAGATCTCCTGGATCAAAGACAAGCTGCTGCATATCTACTACCAGAACAGCATCGATGACAGGTCTGTGTGCACGTATTCCTTGCTATTTTATATATATATATATTAAAACATGGGGAAGTGAAAATGCCTTGATGAATTTGAATAAAGCATTTAATACCTGGGGGTAAGTGTTTAAAGAAGATGCTGATTAGACTCAGTTAGAATCAGATGCTCTTCATTTGCTGCAGCACCGTGTTCATGAGCGCCTTCAGCTACTGGCAGCCAACTTTGTATTTCAGCTCTTAATTTTGTTTGATTAATGTGTCTTGTTTCAGGGATAACCAGCCGAGTGTAGATAATGACATCACGTGGAGATACTTTACAGCAGACTGTGCCAAAAACTTTTCACCTCTCTCAAGCACAAACAATCAAATCAACCTTTTAAATCTGCTGCATCTGTATCCAAAACGTCTGCTCTTTAGACTTGAATGATCTGTTACTGCACTGTGACAATCATGCGTAGAGGAAGACACGCCACCTCCAGCAGCCTCAGGGAAACATAATGTAAAGCAGTCGCAGCTGTTTGCATAAGACAGTGAAATATGCAAGACGGCACGCTGCAGCATCACTCGCTTCATTTCTAACTGGAAAATTTGGTTTGTTATTGTATGTCCGCCTACACAGGCACAACACGGAGAGCTCCAGAGCTTTTACTGCAGGTTTTTATTAAAAGTCATTCTGCAAAATGTCATTAGCTGAAGTGGACATGGACGAGGCAAAGTGGGCACCTCGGATAAAAGCCTGAATGATAGCTCCACCAGATCAGATCTAACAGAACAGAGACCACGTTAACATGCACACTAGTAATCTGAATATGATAGTATTTCACATTTTATACATGTAATGTGAAGAACATAATCTATTTAGCTCTTTTATGGTTGAAAACATGTGGGACATGCTGATATTATTCAGCTCTTATGAGAATTTTTGTGACATGTATATGGCACATTTAGAATATGCATCTAAATTACAGGTGGAACAGGTAAAGAAAATCACAATTGGGTTCTAATTTAACAGACAGACTGACAGCTGCACTCGGCACCTTTCCCCCACCAATATCTTGTTATTATTATTGATCTGTGAAGCTTAAATCAACCATACAATACACACGTGGCCCGAACCATGACTAGAGAACTGAATGGTGTGTAGTTTTAACCATTGACTTGTCTTATAATGACCAGCCGCTGTGTTTAACAGCAGAGGAAACTCCCTTAATGATCTTTTCTCTACTTGAAATTGACTTTTCCTGAAATGACCCCAACATGAGAAAAGGTAAAACATTCCTTTTGTTCATATTTCCATGAAAGCTGTACACCAACAAGGTACAAATCTTATCTTAGGCAGCTGTAAAACCATTTTCATACCACAAAAAAAAACATAAAAACCATGCACGCTTGCCATAATATTATGTTTACACCTATGCATTACCTTTTAGTAATAAAAAAACAACCCTTTAGTAAAACAGTAAACGAATAATGACAGGTGTGCTGTAATAAAAATGAGAGGATTCCACTGATGAAGTCCAGTTTTTCTGCACTGTAAAGAGGGAAAACATTAATATTCACAAGGTTTGTGATGAATGACAGGTTGTTTCTTCATGCAAAATAGATTTGAGTTTTAAAATGCAATGGAGCTGATTTATTTCAGGGGTTTAGTAAACAATCATCCTTGACCCTTAGGACCCTTTTGACCCTTGGGGGCAGTTTGTGTCCCTCTTGCCTGTTTGTCAGCTCTGTATAACACATTATACAGAATAGGGTATATATATTATATTATAGGGTAGGGAGAGAGATGCATGCCCCCAAAAAATGGCCACATTTCTGGTCAGAAGACTTTTAAACCTCATGAAAGGCTCCGACATCGGCAGGTTTTGGATATGTGCAAATATGGCATGTTTACCTTTTTAAAGGTAAAGAGGGAGACTGTCAAACCACATCACCAGCTCCAGCTGTTCCACTTTTTTATATTTTGGTGTGTTACAGTAATCTTAGTCTGCACGCCTGCATGTAAACGGTAATATTCATGAAAAGTTATTTTTCATTAGCCATGTAAACCGCATAAAAGGAATATTGTCTTTTTTGGATTGAAGACAAACACCGGAATGTTTTTGCTTGCAAACAAGAGCACGATCAATATTTGGATCAACTTATATTATCGGCTGATATTGGAGTATCAGATATTTTGGTATGGCCTTGTGCGGTGTAAAAAAAACAGAAATAATCAAAAGATTACCAGTTTTTGCTTTGTATATCTTGGTTTTTGTGTTGTATTCAATTGAATGTAGGTCAAAAAGGATTTACAAATGATGACAACCTGTTTTTTGTTTTTTTCATACTGCCCAATAATTTGGGAATCAAGGTTGTATAACGCTAAAAATGGTGCTTGGGATGATTTTTTACTGTCCGTAACTGCCTGATACAGAACTTGGTGTACTGATGTTTATTCAGGTTTTATATATTCTCTATTCTCTCAGTTTCCATTAGATATAATGTATAATAATAATAATACCTTTGCAAAGCCATATTGGTGCACAATAGACATAGAAAAAGTATTTTTTTCCATCTTAAATAATTAATTTTATCGACCACCATAGTGGCAATCTGTGCTTTTTCCTCTCTGAAATCCCTTTCAGGAGCTAAATAATCCTAGTTGTGCTCTGATGTAAAGGTAGTTTCAGCTCGTCTGAGTTCTCCTTTGAATCTCTTTGCTGCAGTGCAGCTGCTGCCAACAGGAAAAGTCTGTTTAGTAACCTGCAGTTCCTGAGTGTGTGACTGTATGAAAGTTAAGCAGGGCAGCATTCAATACTTACACATTCTCCAAAAATTCTCTCTTAAAACCTGTGAAATTTGATCATCCAGCATTTAACTAGACAAAATGTCTTAATTTTTGATGATAAGAGGAGGTAAATGAGAGATTATGCCGGGCCACTGAGGAATCATATCGCTCTCTTTAATGATGTTTTGGTTAGAAACGGCCTGTGGCCAGTGAAGAACTGTAATCTCATTCATGCATAAATATTTGATCAAATTCAACCGGGAACTTAAACAGTCATGTTTTTTTGCAGGGCATTTTCACATTTTCAACGGCCGCCTTAATTTCACACCCTGGTGTAGATAATCCTCTTAAACAAATCTAATAGCAGCTTAATGACTGTCAGGATTCTCAGCTCAAGCCCTTAAACTGTTAGTTTCAGAGGATATTCTGTATTTTAATCCCTGTGTGTGTTTACAGGTTGCTGGTGGAGCGAGTCTTTGCCCAGTACATGGTCCCCCACAACCTGGACACCGCCGAGAGGATGAAGTGTCTCTACTACCTGTACGCCACGCTGGACACTAACGCTGTCAAGTAAGTCTTTTTTTTCTCACACATTAAACATCGTTACAGCAGCAAAAGGAGGTTTCAGTCGTGCTTGTTTTGTAAAAAATTTAAAATGTTGTGATGACAGTAAATATCAGTAAAATGCAGCTAAATTCAGTCCAGTCCAACGATTTTAATTGGGTTTTTTTCACCTCTTTTTCTAATCTTAAAAACAAAACAGTACAAGTTTTCAACCTTTATGTTAACAATAAAAATGATGAACAACAGCTCCAGTAATGATACAGTAAAAAGGCTTGAGATGTTGAGAGTTTTCCTTCAGTCCTTGCTAGGGCTTGTTTTTTTTTTTTTACCCCAAAACAAATATTAAGTTATTTCCCTCACAATGTAGTGGGATTTCATCATTCAAACTGGACATGAGTAACATGGTTTGTATTTCCTGTGAATATACTCACCCATGTGTTGACCTAGGAGATTTATTTATATATCAACATTTATTACTCTTACGGTAACAACTACAGAGTTGCTATCATGCAGCTCCTTCTCTAGTAATTCAGATCCAGCATCTAATGTTAGACTGCTAAACTGAACCACGACAAGACTTCTGAAGAGAAACTCCTTTAATAAATCATCCCTGTGTCTGAAGAATAATATAAACTACAGCAGCTATGACATCAGTTGTTGTTTGCACCATAAAGAAGTTCCAAAATCATCAATTTTATATTTTAAATTATGTTTAATTTATAAAGCTCTACTTTGAAGCGCCTGGTAGAAATCTTTATTTTCCTCCCACTCTTCGTCCTCCTCACCCTGTGACTCCTCTTCCTCTCTCAGAGCTTTGAACGAGATGTGGAAGTGCCAGAATCTGCTGAGACATCATGTCAAAGACCTGCTGGACTTGATCAAGAAACCCAAGGTAGCTGTGACTGAAGCACACTGACGGTTAATATAAGAAACCTTGTTTCATCTTTCTAAAGTATTCTTTCTGTTTGTTGCGTCTGCAGTCTGAAGCGTCGAGTAAGGCCGTCTTCGCTAAAGTCATGGTGATCACAAGTAAGTCTGGCTCACATGAAATGAGTTTCTTTTCTTTTGAATTACGAGCTCATACGGCCTCAAGATCTGTCCCTCCGAGAGAACAACTGGACAAGAGTTTTAATGAAATCTCTGAAACATGATGACCCACCCGGCCTGGTTTCAAATGTAGACGTCAGCTTTTAACTGTGTGTGTCTCCAGGGAACCTGCCGGACCCGGGCAAGGCCCAGGACTTTGTGAAGAAGCTGGCTCAGGTCCTGGAGGATGACGAGCGGATCAGAGACCAGCTGGAGACCCTGGTCAGCCCCTCCTGCTCCTGCAAGCAGGCTGAAGTCTGCGTGGTGAGTATCCACGTTTAGGTCTTCTCACTGAAACGCCACTCAAGTTATAGTGTCATAAATTACATTATGAGCAGGAATCTCTTCCATAAATTAATCTAATTTATCTTTTGAATGAACAAATCCTCGTGTAGACTAGAGGTGGGGCTGTAAAATGTTTCATAGTTTCATATGGAGGAACCCAGTCATGAGTTGTTACTGTGGGGAAAAGTGTAAAAACACTTCAAACCAAGCTCTACTGTTTTCCTTTAATGTTCTTTACAGCTCTATTCAGATATGACAACACATAATATTTGATAGTATTAATACCCGACAGTGCACACAGCACATTAAGTTGGGACCATTGTTTAATCCCTAGTGAACTCCCATGCTGCATGCAAAGAGTTTTACTCCATATGCATTTATTATTATATATATTATATAATATATAATATTACACATGCAGAAACTATTGGTCAGTTTTTCATTTGAAGAGGGTTTTTTTTTTTTTGCCATTTTGCCCCGAGTGCACCACAGATTGATATTAGAAGATAAATCCCGTTAATTACTTAAAATTGGCTTTTTTTATCAAACTTTTTTTTTTTATGAAGTATTATGATTGAACCTTCCACACATCTTATATGACGTAGATATACATTTATATATGTATATATATTCATTCACCGGTTGGTTCACTCGTGGTCATACTGTTTCATTGTTTCACTCTGAAACAACATTTTTATCATTTCATTTGTAAAATATTTTTATTTGATTTTAATCTATAGTATTGTATTATACTCTCTTTTTTCTATTTGTTAGTTTCTTTCCAGAATTTCCAAGAATTTCACTAAAGGCTGTACTGAGTACGATTGTGTATGCAACAAATAAACATGCTTAAATGTTAAATTGACATCAGATTTGCATAAAGGAGTGCATATCTGAAAAAGCATTTCCTTTATATTTGTAGCATGTAGACCAACAGGTCACTGTGTCACTGTAAGGCCTTGTGGTTCTGCAGCTCTAGTGAGGCTCACAGAACTTCAGACAGGATTTGGTAGATGTTTCATTATTTAAATACCTTTTTTAAAATGTGTTTGTCCCTTTTCCAGCGAGATATCACTAAAAAGCTCGGCAGCCCCAAACAGCCCAGCAACCCGTTCCTGGAAATGGTGAAGTTTCTGCTGGAGAGAATCGCTCCAGTGCACATCGACACAGAGTCCATCAGGTACTGTGTATTAATATGATGACTTGTAGTTTTTCTACACACAAAGACTGTACTGTCCTACAAAGCAATAAGGCAGTAACTACGCAGAGTGCAGAACTGAGAAAAATGACTTTAAAGTTATCCTGTAATCCGTTTAGTTACTGTACAAACATTTTTCTCCAAAACGACACACATTTGAGATCAGATGTTTTGTCACATAACAAAGGATGCCTTGAAAGTCATGAAAATGATAATAACTCATTTTTGACCAAAAATGCAGTTCCTGCCTTTTTGCTTTGTAGGGCAGTATATATATATATATATGTTAATGATCTTTGATTGAGGTGTACAGGATTTGACCTCTCTGTTTTGTCTGTCAGTGCTTTGATAAAACAGGTTAATAAATCTATAGACGGGACGGCTGATGATGAGGAGGAGGGCGTCCCCACTGAAGAGGCCATCAGAGCAGGACTGGAGCTGCTGAAGGTCAGAAAAACAAGCAGGAAACTTCAGCTGGCAGCAGCAGTCATTACAGTGATTCTAGAGTTTGTTTCTAATATGAAACGTCTTCATGAAGATGATTTGAGTGATTATTGATATGTCCTGCAGCTGATCGAGCCTCTCTGCTCCGTCCCACCAGGTGCTGTCCTTCACCCACCCGGTGTCGTTCCACTCTGCAGAGACCTTTGAGTCTCTGTTGGGTTGTCTGAAGATGGACGACGAGAAGGTGGCCGAGGCAGCGCTGCAGATCTTCAAGAACACGGGCAGCAAGATGGAAGAGAGCTTTCCTCACATCAAGTCGTATGTTTTATTTCTTCAGAGTTTTGCTGTCACTATCACACATTAAATCACATAAAGGATCCATATACAGTACAGGCCAAAAGTTTGGACACACCTTCTCATTCAATGCGTTTTTCTTTATTTTCATGACTATTTACATTGTAGATTCTCACTGAAGGCATCAAAACTATGAATGAACACATGTGGAATTATGTACTTAACAAAAAAGTGTGAAATAACTGAAAACATGTCTTGTATTTTAGATTCCTCAAAGTAACCACCCTTTGCTTACTAGAATATAAGACATGTTTTCAGTTATTTCACACTTTTTTGTTAAGTACATAATTCCACATGTGTTCATTAATAGTTTTGATGAATCTACAATGTCAATAGTCATGAAAATAAAGGAAACGCATTGAATGAGAAGGTGTGTCCAAACTTTTGGCCTGTACTGTATTTAGGCCTGAAATACTGGATTTAAGCATGCTGTAGTCCTGATATCTGACAGTCCTGTCCCTGGTATGTGATGGTGTTCTCCTCTCTGCTCCCCCTAGTGTTTTGCTGCCGGTACTGCAGGCCAAAGCCAAGCGAGGCCCGCCTCGCCAGGCCAAGTACGCCATCCACTGCATCAACGCCATGTTCACCAACAGAGACACACACTTCGCCCAGATCTTTGAGGTCAGTCCGTCCCGTCTCTCTGCTCTTTGGACTTGTTTTATAGAAATAAAAAAAGGCTTTCCTCAATATCAAACCGTGGTAGTATGGAATAAGTGTGCAGACTTTTATATTCATTGACTTCCTCACAAGACGGATGCAAATCTGTGATACAAATATGAGAATATTCAAATTAAAAACGGCTACTTTTGACTCAAGTCAGTGTCTGTGTCAAGGTGGAAAAAACGTGTCACTATACGGTTTAAAACTGGAGCTGCTGTCCTTTCTAGCTGAGCAGAGAGCTATAGTGCTATATAGCATCAGAAGGATTATTCAGTGACCATGATCAGCTTTTAGAAAACAAAAACATGTAGATTCCAAGCCTTTGTTTGTTTACTGAAAGAGATTTTCTTAATTTGTATTATTCTTCTATCTATTTGATTTGGGATCAGTTTAAAAATCCACAGATTGTTTTCTTTAGTTATTTGAGAAGATATTTTCCATTTCACTTCTACAAAAAAGCAAATATGCATATTTTTCCATAGCTTATAGCCAACGTCAGAAGTAAGATGATCAAGATAAAGTAAATGTTTTGTTTAAAAAGGAAAAATGGTTATTTTCATCCATAATTTGTCTAATAAGAGAGAGAAAATGTGAAATGTGTTGATGTTGTATGTTATATCATTGACGCTGTTTTCTCTGACGTGTTTTTTTAAATAACTCCTTTGACATTTCTACTTGTTTTACACATAAAAGGAAAAAGATTAGTTGTGTGTATCGCATCGTTTGACACTGTCTGTTTTAAGCTTTCAGTTAAATTGAACCTTTTATGCAAAGAAACTAAATACAATGTTAAATGTGCCTGAAATATTTAGAAAATGTGACGAAAAACCACCCTGAGCTGATATAATAATAATAATGAACTCAATATTACTTTAACCCTATAAAGCCTGAACCATGAAATAATTCCCAGAAAATTCAATTTTTTTTTAAACCGAGTGCTTATTAACTTGCTGACGAATTTAAAAAAATAAATAAATTGCATATATGAATTCTAATTTGTATCATATTTGATACATCAGGTCTTTTTGTGCAATTTGTTGCTCACAGTTTGTTTTTCTTGAACTAACAAAAACATCAAACAACAAAATTTTTAACTTTTCCTTTTTCCTCAAACATGCAAAATACATATTTTTTCCATATAACACAACATCATACATCTGCTGATATGAAGTTTTTTAATGCAGCAATAACTGATCCACTCGTGGAACCTGCATATCATTTTTGCTACATCTGGTATTTTTGTGCAATTTGTTGCTCAGTTTGTTTATCTTCAACACATGTATACATCAGGTTTTTGATGATGTAGAGGTCTCAAAAATTACTGTATCTAATATGATACACTTGGCTTTATAGGGTTAAGTACATGAAGAAATGAAATAACAATTGTTAGAATGCTGCCATGCTCTGTAGACATGAATGATAAACATCCATCATCTCCCAAACCTGAACAGTTAGTTCTATGATGTGGTTCTGTTTGTGTTCAGCAGTAGATCTCCATGTCTGACTGGGATCAAACCAGTGAACTGTAATGTGTCTGTGTTTGTGTTTGTGTTTGTGTTTGTGTTTGTGTGTGTGTTGGTGCAGCCGCTACATAAAGGCCTGGACCCGGCGAACCTGGAGCAGCTCATCACTCCTCTGACCACGCTGGGTCACCTGGCGCAGCTCGCCCCGGAGCAGTTCGCCGCGCCGCTCAAATCTCTCGTCGCCAACTTCATCGTGAAGGATCTGCTCATGAACGACAGGGTAACCTTTGGTTTTCACTCCCACAACCTCAAGAAAATACATGTCAGTGATTTAAAAGCTCTTTTTAACAGGGTTCCTACACAGTATGCTATTGGGTTTTACTATTTTCCATGTCTGGATAATTATGAAAAAAAAAAATTGTGTTTCCATACTGTTGGCTCCATTATTAAAATAGTAAATATTAAACAGTGCTGCCTCTAAGCCTTAACATGATACATAGCATCACAAACAACTAAATATTAAGCTTGTCTGAACACTTTGTGCTATGAGTTTTACAGTTATTTAGTTAAAACAAAAGTAAACAAACAAAGAAATCATACTTTTAGAAATACATTTCATTGTTTCCACAGTGAATAGCGCTGCATGCACACTGTGAATATGATATTATGATACTGTAAGACATTGATGTAATATATATATATTTATTTATTTTAATATATTAAGGGAAAATAATACAATAATAGGAAGCAGTGGTTTTTTATTTCCTCTTTGGTGTTTGTTGGAAATTAATCTGCAACATATTATGTTGCAGATTAATTTCCAACAAACACCACGGCCAGGCTGGCTTTTAAAACCATTTATTAACTTTTAGCTATTTGTACTAATAGTAAGGTTTCTTTACAGAGAAGGTTGGAAAAGTCCAGAATTTTTAAATTGAAAATATTTATGTGCATATTTAACAAATCCTGAAAGTGGACAGCTCCAAGGTCCTGAAACAGAATGACAGTATTGTTTGCGTCGTCTTTAGGTCCCGGGCAAGAAGACGACTAAACTCTGGGTTCCTGATGATGAAGTGTCCCCGGAGACTCTGGCCAAGGTCAGCTGTTAGAAACCTCCGTCACCTGATCAAATAACACAGAGCAGCAGAGAAATACTTTAGAGGAAGAGCTGTCATGTTGAATATCCTATCAACACATTGTCCTGTATTTATTCCTCTTAAGAAGTACATAAGGAGACATTTCCTTCATTCTGAATATTGTTGATGAACTTCTGTTGACCCAAAGATGATGTTAACCTTCCACCTCCTCCACTCAGATCCAGGGCATCAAGCTGATGGTGCGATGGTTACTGGGAGTGAAGAACAACCAGAGCAAATCAGGCAACTCCACCCTGAGGATGCTGACCGCCATCCTCCACAGTGATGGAGACCTGACGGAGCAGGGCAGGATGGGGTATAAAGGCCTTTTATTATTATTAGAACACTCCTGAGTGTTTCAGCCTCTCCAGCAGCTCAGATTATAATCATGTTATTTTCAGCAAAGCGCTGGATTTTAATGGATTAAGCGACCCCTAGAGGGATGAGGGGCTTTAACCGTAAACACATTTGTAGATAAATAAAGATATCCTTGTTTTCCTGCAGTAAACCAGACATGTCGAGGCTGCGGCTGGCGGCGGCGTGCGCCCTGCTGAAGCTGGCTCAGGAGCCCTGCTACCACGAGATCATCACGCTGGAGCAGTATCAGCTGTGTGCGCTCGTCATCAATGTAAGAGTCGAGACAATCAGCTGTCTTCATGCAAAGCTCATGCATCTTATATCTTGTTTTCATGGTTTTGATTTTTAGTTTTGAGATGATAATCAGACATCAGTGTGTCTCCTCCTCCTCATCATGTCTGTTTCTCTGCAGGATGAATGCTACCAGGTGCGACAGTGTTTCTCCCAGAAGCTCCACCGAGGCCTGTGCCGCCTCCGCCTGCCTCTGGAGTACATGGCGGTGTTTGCTCTGTGTGCCAAGGACCCGGTGAAGGAGAGGAGGGCTCACGCTCGCCAGTGTCTGGTGAAGAATGTCAACATCCGGCGAGAGTACCTCAAGCAGCACGCCGCCATCAGCGGTAAACAAACTGGACACAAGCAATCATTTCCACATGAAATCTGACTGGTTTTATTCAGAGATTATTATTTTCATCTTATCCTTCCCATACCATTGTTCAACAACAGATGAATATTGCATATCGTTAGCCTCATAGCATTATTTATTATTATTATTATTATTAGCCTCATAGCATATGTGCCTAAGTCATATTTGAATGTTATCGGGAAACAAGGAAATACACAATTTTTAGTAAGCCCATTGGTATTTTTAATTGATATTGTAACAGTAAGTTCAAATAGAAGTGTGAACAAGTTTGCATAAAAAATTAAACACATCGATTTCATAACAGATAAAAGTGACTGAGGCAGAATATGCCCTGACTAAGGCCATTTTTCTCTTACATATAAATAATGTAGTTTGGTTTGTAAGTCACAGAGATGACTGAGGCAGAAAGTGATTCTGGACTCTAACAGTGTTCTGATAGGTTGAGAACAGAGGCAATAAGGCAGAAAGATGCAGCAGGTAGGAGAGTAAAGTTAGGCAGATATCACAATTTGGCCAAAAAATGACGTAGGCAATTATGCTAAGAGGCTAACGATATATAAATTCCTAGTGCGGACAAGTGTTACCGATGATATTTTTTAACTTCTACTTAAAACCCTCTCCTCTCTTGTCCTCTCCTCTCTGCTCTGTGTAAACAACCTGCAGTTCAGTCCAGGTTCCACTGAATTTTTGTCTTATTGTGAATTTTTTGAATATATAATAGAGTTGGATCGATAGATTGATAGATTTTTTTCTCACAGAGGAGTTGGTCACACATGATTCATACAAGAACTGTCTGAAATTAAAAATTTCTGTTTTTACAGTTTCTGTACATGAACTACATCCATCACCAAAGTATATCATTTTGGAAGTATATACAACTGAAAAAATATGATATATTTCATGTTTAAACTGATAGACTCTGAGTTATGAGTTGGATACATTCTGCTTTTACCTTCATTTTAAACGGCGTCCTCCTTTTTAAGGACTGAGGGTCAGGATGATCAGTGATATGGCTCTAAAGAGGAAATTAAAGAGAATTGTTCAGGGGAAATTGATCTAATAAGAGCTTTTGCTTCCCTTGTCAGTGCACATGGCAATAATCAATAGCAGCTTTGTGATGAGGTAATGTTGGTGTAATATTGACCTTTTGTGTGCCAACAGACAAGCTGTTCTCTCTGCTGCCGGAGTACGTGGTGCCCTACACCATCCACCTGCTGGCTCACGACCCAGACTACGTCAAGGTCCAGGACATCGAGCAGCTGAAAGAAATTAAAGAGTGAGTCGTTATGTAGGAGAGCTGCAGATGGAAGAACACTAACAGGAATATTTCTAAATGAAATGAAACTCTGGGATCACTGTGGCGAGTTACTAACTGGTGTTTAGAGTCATATTTTTATGCAGCTATGTTGGCTATAAAATCCCCCACAGAGAATACTCATAATAATAATAACATCACCATGTATTGTTGCCATTACTCTCAAGTTGCATCTGCAGTTTATGGTCTATGTCCAACATCATAATGCTACAAAATGATGTCTAGAATCCAAAGTCCTGCATGCTAATGTCAAACGTCCCTCCTGTTAGGGCTCTGTGGTTCGTCCTGGAGATTATTATGGCCAAGAATGAGAACAACAGCCACGCCTTCATCAGGAAAATGGTGGAAAATATCAAACAGACGAAAGACGCGCAGGCCCCCACCGATCCCAAAACCAACGAGGTACACACACGTCTGAAGCTCATGTTTCATCCTCATTTACTGCTGAAACTGTAATCCTGAATCTGACCAGAACCTTTCTGTCTTCCCTGCACAGAAACTCTACACAGTGTGTGATGTAGCCATGAACATTATCATGTCAAAGAGCACCACCTACAGCCTGGAGTCCCCCAAAGACCCCGTGCTGCCCTCCTGCTTCTTCACCAAACCAGACAAGGTGAGCGTCTGCATTTCCATTTTCATTTCTGAAATAAAGCATCTTTTTTATGTACATTTATTACAAAACTGTGCTGCTAATTTTTCTTTTTATTTCAACTTTCTAAATGATTAGTTAAGATGCACAAATCATTTTTAGTGTTGCTCTTGAAAAGTGCAGGAAACAGGAAACTTTGAAATACAGTGATATAGACCAGTAGTTCTCAACCTTTTTGAGTCGCGACCCCCAATTTAACATGCATGTTGTCCTCGACCCCCGCTCACTGAACACAATCTCACACACACAGTTCAGATCATACAAACTCAGTCAACGCGACAAATTTTGGACAAATAATGAAGCAGACAACAACTAAAACATCTCTCAAGACTCCTTGGAAAGTAATAACTTGATACTTTGGGATTTGTCAGAAAAGACACAAAATTACCCAAAAAAGAATCAAATTGACCAGAAAATGACACAAAATGATCAAAAAATTACATAAAACTAAACAAAAAAAGACTCAAATTGACCACAAAATGATCAAAAAAGACACAAAATGACTGAAACACATCAACACATGAACACTTTAACACAGTGGAGACAGAGCTGACTTCCAAAATGATTTGGCGACCCCCAGAAATCATCTCGCGACCCCAATTGGGGTCCCGACCCCAAGGTTGAGAATAGCTGATATAGGCAACATGACAGCACAACAAAGGTGACAAAACATATTCATCTCACCCAGACTCTGGCTCCAAATGACATTACCAGCAGGAAGATAGCAGCGACTGTATCCTGGATATTTAGCTTCAGTTTTGTTCAGTCTACAATAAACACACATGACTTGTGTTAGCTGTTAGAAAGCTTGTTTTCAGTGCCTGAACCTCAGGGTTTTTTTGTGAAACATTCTTTGACTAATGAGATCGTTTGGCAGGAGGAAACTTGCTTCTATAATCTTCAGCTTGTGCTTTTTCTAGTAATTTTCCCTGCACAAACAAACTCTGATAGAAGATTTCTCTGTTTCAGAATTTCAGCAACACAAAAAATTATCTCCCGCCAGAGATGAAGTCATTCTTCACACCAGGAAAGGTAAGCTGACTGAGATCTCCTCATTACTGCTTTAATGAAGAGATCCATCCTGACCTCCTGTCCTCTCTCCTCTCTCCTCTCTCCTCTCTCCTCCTCCCTCTCCTAGCCCAAGTCAGCTAACGTTCTGGGAGCAGTCAACAAGCCGCTGTCTACGGCAGGGAAACAGCTCCAGAGTAAAGCTTCTCGTATGGAGACTGCCAGCAACGAGGACTCCTCGTCCAACCCAGGGTCCCCACAGCGCAGCAAAACAAGGTACAAGACATTAACACACAGTCCTCTGAGGACACAGCAGCTCAAACCCTGATGTCAGCAAGTCTTTACCTGGTGAAGTGTCGTTGTGACGGACTGTCAGCAGGGATGGGTACAGAATTCGGTACTTTTATAGGTACCGACCGAATTCCGCCGGTACTACCGAGTACCGATTCATGTAAAATCAAACGGTACCATGTTTCGGTACCTAAACGGCGTTAACTTTAAACTGATCATTGATTTCAACCCGTTTTCATTTGACGTCTTTGATTAACAAGCGTGCTGACGATCGCAGTATTTTTTATTTTTTTATTTACCTCCTCGTCTGGTCCTGTCTGCTCACCGCGGCCACTAGCTGCTGCCCTCTTCCACCCCGGTGCAGAGACGAACAGCCGGCTATCGGCCTGCTAGCCGCCAGCTGCTATCTATCCAATGTCTCTACCCGGGCTTGGCCTTCGTCTGCCTCCAGATTGGACCTTCCTTACTCCGTTTGCTCTCTCCATTCTTCTGTAGACCAGTCATTAGCAGCTAGCAGCTAGCTGCTGCATCTCTGGTCCTCCGCTAATACTCCGCTCTTCAACTCAGGAATATTACCTGCCACTTTACTCCAAACTGCCTCGCTGAAATTAAATCCCTCAGACTCCTGCGTCATCCTCGATATGTGCACAGAGCAGCCCGACTCAACTTTGTTTATTCCAACCATGCCACGCCCACAATACTGTCTGACCGGTGCTGCGCCCACAGCTACGACGTCATCACAACAAATCACACTTGCAACCTTTTTTTTTGCCATCTGAGAGCGCTCCTCTGCATTCTTTGATAACACTGCAACCTTCATGTTACAAAATGCACGTTCACTCAACAATTAAAGCACTGCTTATCCATGAAAATTCGTAGAAATCTGACCAGAATCTCATTTCAATCAACCTTCAAATGTGAAATGTGAAAATCATTTGTGTGTCCAGACTTTTTAAAATCAATCTGGTTATGATAAACTGATGTTCTGCACCTGTATAGAAAGTACTTGTTTGCTGATATATGCTCTTACACTTAACACAAGAGCACAGGTAGTTTGTTTTTTGTATCTTGGTCCCTGTTGCTCCATTAGCTGTGTTTCTTTGTTTGTATATAAAATGGTAACAGTGAATAAACTTTGTTTCAGGCATGACAGCACAGAACTGGATATGAGTGAAAACGAGGACATCAGCCTAAAGAGAGCAGATAGCACTGACAAGGTACTGAACCCTCTTTACACAATATCTCCTGTGATGTGAAACTGCTTATTATAATAGAGCGACAGCACTACAGTTTCTTTTCATGATCTTCATCTGCTTTTTCCATTTATCTTAATTACTAATCAGTTTCTCCAGCCAACTTGTGTGTATATATTGTCTGAAAGCTCCCCTATTCATCATAAAAGTATCTAATTCTTGAATATTTGATCCAACTTATTTTATGTTGAACATCTCCCAGCCATAGTCCCTTTTATAAAGATCATTTACAAGTTATCTTCACTGCAAATTCTGAGAAACTTGAGTATTAAAAGCAATGGAAAAACATTTTCTTAATCTGTTTTATTGTATGACTACGCAAATAAACACAAAGCATGATCAGGAATGAGACTATAGCTGAGGAAAAGTACAAATAGACATGTTGCTGTGAACCAGTGAAGTGTTTGAAGTCATAAACTCTTATGACTTTGTGTTTTGATTCTACTGAGCAAACAGTCTCTGGATCAGAGTCGAGATATGATCAGAAAGTACACGTTGTGTAAACTATCGTTCCTATCAGCCTCCAGACCTGCTGCAGCATCACTTCTGTCTTTGTTTAGCTCTGAATCTGCAGTTTACCAATTCTCTCTGCTCCAAAACATCAAAACAAACTTGCCTTCTAGCAAAAAGTATTAATGCTGCAGACATTATAAATGTTTCACTGGACCGTCGTCGTGTTTACAAGTATTTTGCAACTTAAATAGCACATTAAGACACCAAGAACAACAAAGAAAACTTTCTGGTTTCTGCAAGAATGATATATTTTTGGGGAATTAAATGATGAGCACTTGTGTTGTTAATCCTGCTGAGAAACCTTTTTATTGTTAATATAGTACAGGTCTCTAGTCTGTGATTCTCCTAGAGGTCTCAGCAGCTCATTTTATTCACTGAGATCAAGTTTCACTGACTAACATCATCAACATGAAGAAAACTGGACTCATTGAGTCCACAAGAGTCTCATCTTTCCACTCAGACCTGATTCATGCAGCTCAGAGACTGTTTAGGGACTCCAGGATGCACAAATATTCACATACTTTAAAGGGAAATGACACATTTGTGCTGCAGGAGAAAATCCATCACTGTTTAAGAAAAGTTCTGTTTTGCTCATGAAAATTGTCTCTCCAGGATATTGAGAAGCCTCGCGGTCGCAAACGTGGCGTGGCCTCCAGTGACGACCAGGACAACAAACCAAAGCGCGGACGCAAGAAGTCGGCGGCCAACACGCCGGCGGCGGCCGAGTCGGAGGAGCCGTGGGACGAAGACAACCGGCCGGAGGACGAACAGAACAGCCCGCCCAAGAAAGGACGCAGGGGACGACCTCCCAAGGCCGCCACGCCCAGTCAGGACACGCCCGCCAAGGGGAAGAGGGGGAGGAAGAAGGCAGCTCCTCCCCCAGAAGATGAAGAGGAGGAGGAGGAAGAGGAGCGGATGGAGGAGGATGTGGAGGAGGAAGATGAAGAGGATGACATGAGCAGTGAAAATCTGGAGTTGAAGACCAAGGGAGGCCGGCAAGCCAGGGCGCCACGGCGACCACAAGGGTGAGACACAACAGGAAGTAAACGTTAATAAGCTAACAGCGTTAATAAGCTAACAGCATTAATAAGCTAACATCGTTAATAAGCTAACAGCATTAATAAGCTAACAGCGTTAATAAGCTAACAGCGTTAATAAGCTAACATCGTTAATAAGCTAACAGCATTAAGAAGCTAACAGCGGTAATAAGCTAACAGCGTTAAGAAGCTAACAGCCGTAATAAGCTAACAGCATTAAGAAGCTAACAGCATTAAGAAGCTAACAGCATTAAGAAGCTAACAGCATTAAGAAGCTAACAGCATTAATAAGCTAACAGCGTTAATAAGCTAGCAGCGTCTGCAGGAGGCTCTGGTTCATTTCTGGCTCTTATTTGTTTATATTTTGTCTTATTTCAGCAGCGTGGAGTCAGCAGAGTCGACACCACAGAAGAGGAGAGGACGTCCTCCTAAATCAGCTCAGCCAGCCGCCAAGAAACCAGTGTAAGACTCACTATGAGACAGCCGCCATAAGAACAGAGAATTATAATCTGAAGAATTATAATCTGAGCTCCTGTTTCAGGTCAAATATTACCCTTTGAGCTGATCATGATTTTTCTTCATCAAAATATGTTTTGCATATAAAACATATTGTCATGGTGGCTTATATGAAATTCCATGGAAAACAACAAACTTTCCTGCCATCTCATCTTAATAATGGCACCACTTTTGGTTTTACATAACTGTAAATGTGTACTATGGCTTTTTTTTTGCTCAAATTTGTTATGGACAACTCCAGTTTCATATGGTTTATTTGGCCACATGTTCCTAACTGTGTCAACCTCTATGGAGTCTGGAGGAAGAATGCAAAAATGTCTTTTGTTCAGAAAATAGTTAGAATAGTATAGATAGTTAGAATGCCATAAATCAGAAAAACATTATGACAAAAAAGGGTTGATATTCTTTGGTAATTTATTTTACAGAAATGCCAAAAATGGAACATATGTGTTTCCAATATTTTAAAATAACATGATGGTCCAACATGCTGTACATCTTTACTATTTACATGTTTACAGCCTCTCCTGTCCACTCCTCTGATCTGTTTTTTTTTTTTTTTTTTTTTTTACAGTTTTTGCAGCATTTTGAAATCCATGAAATATCACAATTTTAAGCTTAGTTTCATCTCATGTTTTCTTAATTGAAGGTTGGAAATGTGAAAATCCAAAGATAATTTCTGTTTTTACAGTTTCTGGTTTTGATAAACTGTGTAAATTTGTCAATTATCTATAAAATCTTTTCTTTAAAAACTGTCCTTATTGTGAAGTGCAACAGAATTTAGATCAATGACACTTTAAAGCCTTCCTGTATCTCAGTGAGCTGTTTGTGAGTCAGAAGGTGCTTCTTACCAACATCTGGCTCCACGTGGGCCAGATGTTGGGAAACTTTTCAGTAATAAAAGCTGTTTGCAGCCTGCGTAGAGCCAGGCTGCAGCTTTGTGCTTCAGTGATGTCACTGATTCATGTTTCGTGTCTGGTTCCAGGCGTGGCGGGCGATCGAAGGCAGCGGCAGCTAAAGACGACTCTGAGGAAGAAGATGAAGAAGAGGAGGAGGAGCAGGAGGACGAGCCAACACCGAAGGTACTGGAAGTGATTCATGACTTCAGACTTATTTAAGGACGATGAAGGAGTTTGTCTTCTCCAGATTTTTCACCCCACTGCCTCTATTCTTTTGTTTTTCTCCTCTAGGGGCGCAAGAAGGCAGCAGGACGAAGAAGATGAGCTAAAAAAAGAGAGAAAAAGAAAAAGATGGAGGACAAACAAAAGCGGCGCGTCTAATCTGAAGTCGTGGAGGAAAGAAAAATGGACATTGAACTTTTTAAACTTTTCATATGCCGACGCTCCTACTGTTACACACATTCACACACTTGCATATACCACATGCACACTACATCAGTACATGGTATCATTAGCTGTGGGTTGTTGCATTGTGTTGCATTGTGATGATGTTTGCCACATTAAGTAGAAAGAATTTTAACAGAAAAACAAAAAAAGATCACTTGTAAATAGTCTCTTATGTCTGTTTCATGTTCTGTTGTTGTGTTTGATGCTGACTGGGAGGATGCTGTAAAGCCTTTTACCCGCCGATATTATTATTATTATTATTATTATAATTATTATTAAAGTGCTTCCATAAAGCAATATTGCTTATCAATCATTCCCTCTGTGTCACACTTTTAAAAACTGAAAGAGATTAACCATTATCTTCTTTTTTGTGACGTTAATTGTGTCATTTTACTTTAAAAGAAAACATGCGTTTTTTGTTTACAGCTCTGTATATTAATACCTTTTTTACCACGTATTGAAAATTAAAAAAAAAAAAAAAAAAAAAGTCAGAAACCTGTCCAAATGTAGAGTTGCCTCTGGAAAAGATTGTAGTGTGCGTTTCATTTTTAGGTTTGTACTTTCTGGTAGATGGAAGTCTGAGCAGCTGTTGTAATGTTTGTCACTGCTGATTATCGGCTCCTCATCCACCCAGTCACATCCTCCGTTCTATCAATATAATTCTCTATAAAACCTGACATGCTCCATCTCTTTATTTCTCTCTCAAGCTATTTGCTTTTCCTGCAGGAGATGATCAGCTGTGATGCCTTCAGGTGCAACAGAATCAGGATGAAGAACGTGTGAAAGTGTCACAAAACCATCTTGAAGTTAATCTAGAATAGAAAAAGTAACTCCTGTCCCGATCCGTAGATGGAGAAGCAAAATAAAAGCTCTCCCTTCCCAGTTCTAAAACAGAAACAAACAAACTCCTTTTTCCCTCCCAATCCCAAAACGGGGGTTGAAATAGATAACGTTTTCCAGCTTTTCCCAATCTCACGACAGGGAAGGAAAAAAAATCCCAAAACAATAACTAATAAATTCCCATCCCAATCTCAAAATGGAGAAACAAAAAACATCCCAAACAAAACAACAAAACCACTCCTGTCTCAATAATCCCAGAGCACAGAGACAAAAAACTCTTCTCCCTTCCAAATCCCAAAACAGAAACGTAAAAAGGAAATTCCTGTTCCTTCCCGATCCAAAAACAGAAAGAAATCTCCTGCCAGACAAAGAGAACCTCCTCCCCCGTCCCAACAATTCTGACGTCACAGTAACAAATGGATTCCTATCGTCCCGATCCTGGAGGACTGACTCCGCCCATCTCTTCCTGTGTTTAGACCCAGAAACCGTCTCCTGTACGTGTTTTAATGAGGACCAGCTGCTGGATCTGAGTCTCTTACACTTTTTACACTTTCTGGAGTCTGAATCCATTACTGTATATTTGAAAAACTGATCTTCTTTTATTTACTATTCCAAACCGGTTTTCTCCCGTTTCCCTTTATTCCTGTCCCATGATCAATAAATAGTAAAATAAAGGCTCCTATCCAGGACATTTCATTTTGTACATCCAGTATATTTTGATCATCTAGAGCAGTAGTTCTCAACCTTTTTGAGTCGCGACCCCCAATTTAACATGCATGTTGTCCCTGACCCCCGCTCACTGAACACAATCTCACACGCACAGTTCAGATCACCCAAAAAAGACACAAAATGACCAAAAAAAGACACAAAATGACCAGAAAAAGACACAAATTGACCAAAAAAGCCACAAAATGACCAAAAATGGTAAACCACATGAGCACTTTAACACAGTGGAGACAGAGCTGACTTCCAAAATGATTTGGCGACCCCCAGAAATCATCTCGCGACCTCAATTGGGGTCGGGACCCCAAGGTTGAGAACAGCTGATCTAAACGTCATCTCAGAGCCTTTTTACTCTCCACATGTTCTCAGACACATTTATGATCCTTTATTTCAGTTTGCTCTGCACACAGACTGTGTTCCCTCCTGTTCTCTGTTGTTCTAGAAGGAGACTCTCTGCTCTACGTTGAACTCTGGAGATCTGAACTTTCCAGCTCAGAGGAAAGTGGAAAAACACACACACACACACACACACACACACACGGCTGCTGGTTGTGATCCATGACTGACCATCATCATCATCATCATCATCATCACCTGCTGCTCTGCTGCCAGGTGAGACTGTTTCCTGCATCACATATTCTTCACATGAAGCTGAACATGATGACATGATTTAATAATAGATATGGCTTTGATTTATCTTCATATTTGTTTAAATTTGTATTGTTATTGCATTGGAGACGGTAAACGTGCAGCCTGCACCGTAGGGCCGGGGAATGATTCAATATGATCATTTATCATCTTTTAATGGAATCCTATTGTGATTTAATTACATTTTGAAATATCCTGATACACAATTACATTGTCTAAAGTGATAATAAGAAGCACTAGGACTGGGGGGATATATTTATGTATTATAGAAATGTTTATTGTATGTATTTCTCTATATTGTTTCTATTGTAAGGTGTTGAACCAGTGATGTTCTGGTCATTTGGACCACGAGAGGCTGAAGTGAATGATGGAGGCTCAGTTCTGTTGATATGGAGAATACAGAACGCCTCATCACTCCTCTGCTCCTCTCTCTCTCTCTCTACCGTTCTCTCTCTCTCTCTCACACACACACACACCCCTCCAGTCATTCTGCAGGAGGACCAGGACTCCAGCAGCAGTCAGAGTCCTGCTGAGTCTCCAGGCAACAGAGCTGAAAGCTGCAAGATCAGGAAGTAAAGCTGCAGCCGGAACACTGACTGATGTTTGCACATCTCCTCCTCTCTCCTCCTCCTCTCTCCTCCATCCTCCTCCTCCTCTCTCCTCCATCCTCCTCCTCCTCTCTCCTCCATCCTCCTCCTCCTCTCTCCTCTCTCCTCCATCCTCCTCCTCTCTCCTCCATCCTCCTCCTCCTCTCTCCTCCTCTCTCCTCTCTCCTCCATCCTCCTCCTCTCTCCTCTCTCCTCCATCCTCCTCTCTCCTCCCTCCTCCTGACTGAACTTGATCTGTTGTGAGAGATGCAGATGAGTTTCCTGTCCTGTTGATGTGACATTTAAACAGAGTTATGAGACGCTGTTCCAGCTGAGGATGTGATAATAATAATAATAATAATGATGCCGTTACTGAGATCAGCTGGTCACTCTGCTGACAATTGAGGTGTTTCTTAAAGGGACAGTTCACCCAAACATTTAAAAATACATCTTTTTCATCTGACCTCTGGTGCTATTTTTTTTTTTTTTTTTAAATGATTAGGATTATTTGCAATCCGCAAATATTGTATCTTATCAAAAATAATTGGTATACATTGTTTCATGGTAAAACTTCTGACCCAGATGTGGGAAAAGTATCCAGATCCTTTACTTCAGTAAAAGTACTAATACATAACTTTTAAATTACTCCTCTACAAGTAAAAGTCCTGTTTTCAAAAACTGATGTGAGTACAAAAATGTTGGCATCAAAATGTACGTAAAGTATCAAAAGTAAAAAGTTATTCTGCAGAATGACGCCTCTCACATTGTTTTTCATATTCACATTATTGGGCGAGAGGCAGGAAAGGCTCCAGAGTGGATCAGTAGTTCAGGATAGAGAATGAATGAATATACACATTATTGGGTATTTGGTAGTATTATTATTGATTGATTTATATAAGCAACATTTGAATATTGTATCTAGTTCTACCTTTAACTACTAAATATACTGTTGTGGTTTAATTTATAAAGATGTGTAATCATTAGAAATGTTTTTCATGTTGAAAAGTTACTAAAGCTAAATGAAATGGAGTAATTATTATCTGCCTCTATAATGTAATGGAGTAATTATTATCTGCCTCTATAATGTAATGGAGTAATTATTATCTGCCTCTATAATGTAATGGAGTAATTATTATCTGCCTCTATAATGTAATGGAGTAATTATTATCTGCCTCTATAATGTAATGGAGTAGCATGGCCCTTCTTAGATTGTTTATATATTATTGGATTATTATTATTGAAGCATTAATGTAAGCATCATTTACCCTGTAAGCATTTTAAAATTTAGTAAGTTTGTTTGTTTTTTTCATGTTAAATCTCCTGAAACCTGAAAAGTAACTTAAGCTGTCAGCTGACTGTAGTGGAGTACAAATTATATTTCCCCCTAAAATAAAGTCAGATAACGTTCCTCCAAGCTGAACAGTAAAGTAGAGTAGAGTGTTTGAGGTAATGCACCACTGTTAGCCCCCATACAATGAACAGGTAAGAGGACAATATGTTGTTGTTGTTTTTTATTTTGGGGTGAACTTTCCCTTTAAACAGACTGAAAACAATCATGTAAAATAGCATTCCTTATGTGCCCCTTTAACCCTATAAAGCCAAGTGTATCATATTTGATACACATGTTGTTGAGACCTCTCCATCATCAGTCTGATATATTTTTTTCCTGAAAAACCTGATGTATACATGTGTTGGAGATTAAAAAAACAACAACTGAGCAACAAATTGCACAAAAATACCAGATGTAGCAAAAATGATACAGGTTCATTGCTGGGTGAAAACTTCATATCAGCAGATAAATCATTTTTTTCTTGCATATTTGAATTAAATGTTAAAAGGAAAGTCTTAATAGGATAAAAATGTTCGGTTTTATGTTTTTGTTAGTTCAAGAAAAACAAACTGTGAGCAACAAATTGCACAAAAGGACCTGATGTATCGTATATGATACAAATTAGAATTCATATATGCAAATTTTTTTTTTTTTTTTTTGTCAGCAGGTTCAATAAATACTCAAGTTTAAAAAAAAAAAAATTAAAAAATTCTGGCGATTATTTCATGGTTCAGGCATGGTTCATTCCAAGCTGAAGTGTCCCTGCTCGTGTTCCTGCCATCATGGAGCCTGGAGACCTTGGAGCGTCAGGTGCTCTGGCTAATGATTGATAGACGTGAGGCTCCACAGCTGGCTGCAGCTCTCCTCTAACCCTCAGAGAGCCCTCTGAAGCCTCCAGCATGCTCAAAAACAGTTAAAACCTTCAGATCAGAGTGTTGACAGCACCATGAGGGCTCTGCGCGCCCTGTTCACCTTTCTGGCCTTCAGCTCTGCGTGCGCGAAGCCCAACGCAGGTTTAAAGACGTGGGGCCGGTTCAGTAAGCTGCCCTACCCGGGGGACAAGGCGTTCCTCTACGACACCTTCCCCCAGGACTTCGTGTGGGCCGTGGGCACCGCAGCCTACCAGGTGGAGGGCGCGTTCGAGAAGGACGGCAAGGGCCTCTCCATCTGGGACACTTTTACGCGCGGGGGGAACCGGATGGCCACGGGGGACGTGGGCAGCGACAGCTACCACAACATCCACGCAGACATCCGGGCCATCAGGCAGCTCGGGGTCAGCCACTACAGGTTCTCCCTGTCCTGGTCCAGGATCTTCCCCAACGGGACCCGCGGGAGCCACAACGAGATCGGCACCAACTACTACCGGAACCTGATCAAGAGGCTGAAGGAGATCCGCGTGCAGCCCGTGGTGACGCTGTACCACTGGGACCTGCCCGCCCTGCTGCAGCAGAGCCTGGGCGGCTGGAGCAACCCGGACCTGGTGGGGATCTTCAGGGATTACGCAGATTTCTGCTTCCAGACTTTCGGGGATGACGTCAAGTACTGGATCACCATCGATAACCCGTTTGTGGTGGCGCGCCACGGGTACGGCACCGGGGTGGTCGCTCCCGGGATCAAGAACGACCCGGATCTTCCGTTCCGGGTCGGACACAATCTGCTGAAGGTGAGAGTCTGCTGTGAGGTTGGACAGGTCTATAAATAAACCATAACCCCCCAATATAAGATTATATATATATATATCTAATATAAGAGTGTGATGTTGTAACTGTTAACATGTGTTAAATTCCCCTTATTCACTTTTGCTTTTTGTTTTCTATTAATATGTTCAGTTTTATTAAGTTGTGTTTGTTTATGCATAAACATAACTTGAGTTAATGTGCAGATTAAACAAATGTTATTAAATCTTTCCATATTTCAGATTCAGACGAGAAGAAAAAACAATTTGTGATGTGATTTTTTTTCATCATTAGGCTTCTATATTGTGTTTTAAGAGACCGTAGCAACAGTTGATACAGCTCCTTCTATAGCACCACACCACAATATGCTCCTTAAAGAAACTTTACACACATATATATATTATAATATTATATATATAAACACATACTGCTGCACTCACCGCTCTCTCCTTGATTGTTTCCCTTTCCTGCTTCACTCAGCTTCTGCTAAATGACTAAATGTAAATGTATTAATTATGACTGATCCATTAAGGATTAAGGTGCAAACCTATATTATTAACTATATTGTATCATTAGAGTTTGAGCAGGTGGAATACTTAAGTAAATATTTTAATTGTTTAATCTAAAATCATACATTTGTAAGATGATTATATGTTTTGGATAAATGAGTATCTAGTAACTTTAGTTATCAAGTAAACAGTACAATAATTCTTTGAATTGTATGATTTTTTTAAAAAAACAACTAAAATGGAAATACTGTAGTAAAGTACAAATATACTTATTGACTACACTTATCAAATCAAATCAAACTTTATTTATATAGCGCTTTTCATACATATAAATGCAACACAAAGTGCTTTACAAAAAATAAGAAGAAAAACAGACAATAAAAATGACAAAACCCTCCCTCCCTCCCCCACATACACACCTGTATGTACACACACACAGCAAAATCAGGAGTGTTAATTCAACTCACAGTGTTAAATTTAACACTTTTTCTGAGTTTATATAGTTCTCACAGATTCTGAGTTAAAATTACACTGTGAAAAGTGTTAATATTTTAACTCTTTAATAGTGTTAAATATTTGACACCTGGTTTTGTTTTATGACACCACATAAGAGCACTTTTTACTCCAAATTGTGTTTTTCCTTTTCACTTTGAGTGTGAGTTTTTAACATACATTGTGTTACTTTGACACATTAAAGTGTATTTTTAACCCTAAAATCATGTTATTTCCTTTCACTAATGTGATAATTAACATTCATTGTTTTGTTTTATGATACATTCAAAGTGCATTCTGTCTTTAGCCGAACATACAAGTCACAAAATCCGAAAATCAACTCCAACTGAAGTGAATCTAACTCAGGTGTTAACATGTAACAACGCTGGCAGAAGCTTTTTGATCACTATGAGTGTTAATAGAACTCCAAAACCACCAACTCAAAATTATTAACACTGAAAAAACAACACTACAGATTTTGCTGTGTATGCTCCATCATCATTCTAAATGCTCCATCCTCTCCTCCTCTCCACCTCCTCCATCCTCTCCTCCTCTCCACCTCCTCCATCCTCTCCTCCTCTCCACCTCCTCCATCATCTCCTCCATCATCTCCTCCATCATGTCTCTTGTGTCTGTTTCTCCTCCATCCTCTCCTCCTCTCCATCTCCTCCATCCTCTCCTCCATCATGTCTCTTGTGTCTGTTTCTCCTCCATCCTCTCCTCCTCTCCATCTCCTCCATCCTCTCCTCCATCATGTCTCTTGTGTGTGTTCCTCCTGCAGGCTCATGCGGCGGCGTGGCACCTCTACGACCGACTCTACCGGCCCCGGCAGCAGGGCCAGCTGTCCATGGCGCTGGCGTCTCACTGGATCAAGCCCAGCCGGACCCGTCTGGAGAGCCTGCGGGCCTGCCAGTGCTCCCTGGACCACGTGTTGGGCTGGTTCGCCCGGCCCCTCTTCACCGACGGAGACTACCCGCCCTGCATGAAGGCGCGGCTGGGCTCGCGGCTGCCCTCCTTCAGCCCCGAGGAGAGGGAGCAGGTCAGGGGGACGGCAGACTTCTTCGCCCTGTCTCACGGAGCGGCGCTCAGCTTCCAGCTCATCAACGACAGCCTGAAGTTCGGCCAGCAGGAGGACCTGGACCTCAGGATGCTGCTGTACTGGGTCAGCGCCGAGTACGACAGGCCGCCCATCTTCGTGGTGCAGAGCGGCTGGTGGGTGGGACGCTGGGGGGACCGGTCTTCTGTTTGCTGTGTTTTAAACAACATGGTCTCACAGGAATCCGTGGAATAGCCACGGAATCACTCAAATTTCCGTGAAACTGACACGGATTTGGCTACAATGCAAGTTAATGCCAGTCATATCCCGTGGCTATTCCAACATACAAAGTGATTATGTACATTCACTGAGTGAATATTTAGAAAATAAAACATATATTTCTCGCTAGAAATGTGATCAAAATCCATTTTTATGCAGAAACTAAGTCAAAATATTGATTTTTTCACTAAAAATGAGAGAACTGTCCGCCATGTTTTTTGTTCTGACCGCCGGGACCTTGAAAGTCACGTGACTTGGAACAAACCAATAGGAACAAATATCCATGGAATAGCCACGGGATATGACTGTCATTAACTTGCATTGTAGCCAAATCCGTGTCAGTTTCACGGAAATTTGAGTGATTCCGTGGCTATTCCACGGATTTTGAGTTAAGCGAAATCCGTGGCTATTCCACGGATTTCTGTGAGACCAGGTTGGTTTTAAACATTAGTTTTCACTGTTTCTCCTCACAGGTACGTCCTGGGCAACACCAAGACAGAAGACCCTAAACACATGTACTACCTGAAGAGGTTCATCGCTGAGGCCCTCAAATGTGAGTAACAACACTTCATCGTCCCTGAAACAACACGAAAACATCCAACAACTGTGACTTGAATGTGTTCGTCCCTCCGTCTGTCTGTCTCCGTCCAGCGATCGTCCTGGACGGCGTGAACGTGGTGGGCTACACCGCCTGGTCCCTGATGGACGGCTTCGAGTGGCACCGGGAGTACGGCATCCGGAGAGGACTCTACTATGTGGACTTCAACACTCCGGACATGAAGAGGGAGCCAAAGACCTCCGCCACCTTCTACAGGTACGCCTCATCATGGGACCAGTCAACATACAGTACAGGCCAAAAGTTTGGACACACCTTCTCATTCAATGCGTTTCCTTTATTTTCATGACTATTTACATTGTAGATTCATCAAAACTATTAATGAACACATGTGGAATTATGTACTTAACAAAAAAGTGTGAAATAACTGAAAACATGTCTTATAATCTATTAACCCATTGAAGCCCGAAAAGCGGATACGTCGTTTTGTAGTATTTGTATAAGCTCTCAAATACCTTTTTGAATTTCATTTCTATCTGCTACAGAGGCTGAAAAATCTATTATTTAGTAGAAGAGTTGACACTTTTTTTCCCAGAATTTTCCAGAATTTCCAGAAAATTAGAGGCTTATTTTAAAATCGCCCAGCGATTTTTCAGGCCTCAATGGGTTAAACAAAGGGTGGTTACTTTGAGGAATCTAAAATACAAGACATGTTTTCAGTTATTTCACACTTTTTTGTTCAGTACATAATTCCACATGTGTTCATTCATAGTTTTGATGAATCTACAATGTAAATAGTCATGAAAATAAAGGAAACGCATTGAATGAGAAGGTGTGTCCAAACTTTTGGCCTGTACTGTATGTGTTGGTTTTGTCCGATAACGTTACAAATCTTTCTATATTTGAAGGGGGGCGACAGGGATATTCAGGGGGAGATAGCAGGTCAGCAGCAGATAGAAGTGGTTCAATCATCTGAAAGCTGGAACCTGGAGATTAATTTGAGATGCAGCTGAATGTGTTCTAGTCTTAAATTGATTAAAACAGATTGAAGTGTATCAGGGTTTAGAACATTATGATATGAGGATATGAAATCCATTTCCATGCTAAGTTGTTGCAGGTTCCACTAGCTTTGGTGCTAAATTTGACCATTTCCTTTGCTTGAGAACTGATAAAAAATCTCTCCAAAAGTTGACATTAAGATACCAAGACCTCGAGGAACACAATGAAACAATCCATGCTGTCATTTGATTTCTAAAACTTTTGACTTTTTGTAGATTTCTGTGATTAAATTCAGCATTGAATGGCTATAAATAATGGTTATAAAGATCCATGAGGCTGTGATTCTCCTCAGCAGCTCATTTTATACTCTGAGATCAGGTTTCACTGACTAACATCATCACATGAAGAAAACTGGACTCATTGAATCCACAAGAGTCTCAGCTTCCAGTCAGACCAGATTAATGCGTCTCACCAACAGGAAGCACAAATATTCACATACAAGAGGAGAAAACAACACATTTGAGAAAAAACTGCATGTTTTTTTTGCCTCAAACTGCCTAAAGTGGTGATGTTTCTGAAGAGAAGACCTGTTGGAGACCATAGAACCCATTCTCATTAAGATATCTTCAGACTTCAGAGGTCAACTGATGTTCTCCTGAAGTGATTATTGATTATTATATTCATTATTCTTAAAGAAACGTCATCCAGAGGAACGGGTTCCCAGAACTGCCAGAGAACAGACCAGCACAAGGAATCTTCCCGTGTGACTTCGCCTGGGGGGTTTCTGCCAACTCCATACAGGTAGGTGTGTGTGTGTGTGTGTGTGTGTGTGTGTGTGTGTGTGTGTGTTCTTGTACTTCCTACATAGTGAGGACCAGAACACGTTTTTTCAGTCCTCACTTCTCTAAAGGCTTTTTTTTTTTTTTAGATTTAAGACTTTGTTTTAGGGTAAAGGTTACAAAAAATGATAATAATTAACTGAAACTGTATCATGTGGTTACAAACTAACTAAAATTATAGTGAAAATGTCTTTCGTTTTCGTCTTTGTCAACTTTTTCATACAGAATGAAGATGGGGATAAGGAAAATGAAATAAAGGCAAAATTTACTGTGATCTCTTTTAATCTCCCACCCAACAAATACCCCATTACAAAAAACTACAACTAATAACAACTAAACTAAAACTAAGCATTTAAAAAAATAAATACTAAACTGAAACTAGAAAACTCACTCTAAAAACTCATTAAAACTAACTGAATTTGAAAACAAAAATTCACACACAACGAAATTAAAACTAAAACTAATGAAAAATCCAAAACTATTATAACCTTGCAAGGGAACTCACTGTTCCAATGAGGGTCCTCACAAAGATAGAAGTACAAGAATGTGTGTGTGTGTGTGTGTGTGTGTGTGTGTGTGTGTGTGTGGGGCAGAGGTCTTAACAACAACATGAAACAGGACAGAATACTTCCTGAGACACAGAGGAACTTCAGGAATCATTAACAGTTTACTAGAGAGACTCAGTATTAACCTGCTAATATTAAGTGAAGTTTTGTTGACTCAGCGAAAAGAAAAACACCCATTATAAAGTCCTTTTAATATGATTTTCTGTGATTTATAGAAAGGAGAAAGGAAGTCAGTAGCTGCAGCAGTTCCTCTCCTTTGTGTCTAGATTGCATCATGTCCATTGTGTTATTTTGAACTTGCAGTTTTGGCGTTGAAAGTCCAGCTCAGAAACGATGAAACCTTAACCCACTGAGGCCTAAAACGCCTGTAAAACCTCTGGGCGATTTTAAAATCAGCCCCTAAAACCTGAACTTACTTGATTCCTGTGGTCTATGTCTAGTACCATCAGGTTGAATGCACTTATTGTAAGTCGCTTTGGACCAAAGCGTCTGCTAAATGACATGTAATGTAATGTAATAAAAGTTTTTCTGTAAATCCAACAGAAGTGTCAACTCTTCTACTAAATAATAGATTTTTCAGCCTCTGTAGCAGATAGAAATGAAATTCAAAAAGTATTTGAGAGCTTATAAGAATACTACAAAACGACATATCCGCTTTCCAGGCTTCAATGGGTTAATCATAAACTCTATGACTTCACAGCATCTGTCAGCTGAGCTAACAGCACGTAGCCACGCCACCATTAGCATCGATTTGTCCCATTTTGGCTTTTATCTGCATCATGTGTGTCATGTAAACACGGTGAAGGGGCATGTTTACATGGTGTGTGTGTGTGTGTGTGTGTGTGTGTGTGTGTGTGTGTGTGTGTGTGTGTGTGTGTGTGTGTGTGTGTGTGTGTGTGTGTGTGTGTGTGTGTGTGTGTGTGTGTGTGTGTGTGTGTGTGTGTGTGTGTGTGTGTGTGTGTGTGTGTGTGTGTGTGTGTGTGTGTGTGTGTGTGTGTGTGTGTGTGTGTGTGTGTGTGTGTGTGACAGGTGGAGACCACGCCCAGCCAGTTTGCCGACCCCAGTGTTTACCTGTGGAACATCTCCAACAACGGCGAGCTGATGCGGCTGACGGGCCTCAGCGCTCCGCCTGCTCGCCGCGCCACGCACTGCGCCGACTACGCCTCCATCAGACAGCAGGTGGCTCCGCCCACCACCCACACATTCATCTAACTACTGCTAGAGATACATTAATAGAGATAACATAACAGGCACAATACTGACATATTTGTTCATTTGTGGGAAGTCAGTGAGGGATCATGTGTGTTTTGCATCTCCAAAGTAACGACAAAATGCAAAATAAATCATTGCATTTTTATTTTAATTGCATTTTATTGCAATTATGCATTGCATTTTAATTTTGTATTAAAAGGAACAATTTTCATTGGGTTATATGGTTGCTGTTGCTCCAGGTTGTGTAAAAGTTTATGATATATTTATCAATAGAAGGCCATTCAATTTAATATAAAAAAAAACTAGGAATAATTAGGAGATAATTATTTAAATATATTATTAAATGTGAGTACAAAAAGTAAGATGAACCATATTGACTCATGTATATATTTACATCGAAGTATAAATATAACATAAATTGAATATAAAATTAAAAAGAATAACTTAAGTTATATTTCAAGCTTCAAGTATAAATTTGAAAGTGAAAGAAACCATATAGACACATTTATAAGTTTAAGCATTAAAATCCTTTAAATTGAATGTAAAAGTAAAAGGAACTATATTGACTCATTTATAGATTTATATTTAGGTATAAAAATAATATACATTGAATAAAAAAGTAAAAGAAACTATAGTTTACTCATTTATATATTCATACTTAAGTATAACTATAATATAAATACAAATATCGAAATAAAATAAACTATATTGACTAATTCATACACTGTAATAAATTATTCTGCAGTCATTTCATTTTACTTAATATATTTGATAAAATGTATTAAATATAAATGCGTCCTTGAATTTGAGGCAGTTCTTTAAGTAACTTTAATATAAAAATATTTGACATAGAATCTACTTATTTTGATTACATTAAATATAATCTTTATGTGTCTGTAATTCTAAATCAAGAGAATTTTGAATGAATCAACACAATAAAATTAGTGAGTTTTTAATTGACAGGCACTTCTGTTAAGTTATTAACTCAAATTGTAACATAGTTAGATTTAATTAATAATATTGCGTGCAATCTGTTGCCTCAATTTTATTGAGTAGCTATTGTTTATCTTTTTTTTACAGTGTATATGTATATTTATTTATGTGTTTATTGCCCTTTTTATTTATTTAAGGATTTATTTCATTGCCATACTTATTTATGTATTTATTGCCCTTTTTATTGATTTAAGGATATATTCCATATTCCTCCTGTCCATCTCCAGGTGGATGAGATCCGCCAGGTGGGGGTGAACCACTTCCACTTCTCCCTGAACTGGTCGGCCGTGGTGCCTTCAGGTGACGTGGGACATCCCAACACCACCCTGCTGGGTTACTACCGCTGCTTCACCCGCCAGCTGCTGCTGGCCAACGTGACGCCCGTGGTGACGCTGTGGCACCACACGAGGCAGCGCGGCAGCCTTCCCGCCCCGCTGGACAGCGCCAACAGGTGGCTCAACAGGTGAGCTGCAGCCGCCGTTAGCCGTTAGCCGTTAGCATTCAACCTGCTGATGGAAACAAAGATCCTGTACGTTATAATAATAATAATTAGAAAAAAATAGAGAATTAAAATGAGAAACTGTCTCAAAAATAATTATTTAGTGTCTGAAAATAATAATTTACTATTTCAAAGGTATTTTTTAGTATATCATAATAATATTAGAAAAAATTGAAACTTTCTCAAAATAATGTCTTACTTATTTTGTAATAATTTAGTATGTCCAAAATAATAATAAATACAATAATAATAATAATAATAATATTTGCTAAATTACAAACTTAAAATATTGATTCAAAAGTATTATTTAGTACCTCAAAATAATTTAATATTTAAAATAATTATTTATTTACTATTTCAAAGGTATTTTTTAGTATCTCATAATAATATTAGAAAAAATTGAAACTTTCTCAAAATAATGTCTTACTTATTTTGAAATAATTTAGTATGTCAAAATATAATTGTAATATAAATATAATGATAAACTTAAAAAATAATATATACTATATTGGAAAAACTGAGAAACTTTCTCAAAAATAATTACTTACTCATTTTTAAATTATTAAGTATGTCAAAAATAATTAGGAACTTTCTCAAAAGTTAGTATCTTTAAAAAAAAGTGTATTGTGTGTATAAGTGTATTGTAAAAGTATTGTGAGATATTAAATCATTATTTTGAGAAAGTTGACCTTTTTTCATCACTTGGCAGGAATTATCTTCCATAAACCTTCATGCATGTATTATCTCCCCAGGGAGACTCCCGAGGCCTTTGCAGACTACGCCAGACTGTGCTACAGAGAGCTTGGAGCTCATGTGAAGATGTGGATCACGCTGAACGAGCCCAACGATGAGACGGTGAGCTACCAGGAGGGCCACCAGATGCTGCGGGCGCACGCCCTCGCCTGGCGCGCATACCACCACGAGTTCAGGCGCGCACAGAGAGGAAAGGTTAGTTACATCATTTAGTTATCATCATCCTGTTTGGTTTTTCTTTCTTTAAGCCATTCAAACAGCTGTCTTTTTTCCAGTAAAGTCCATTCTTTTTATTTATTTTTTCCTGTTTTTTTTGTCAAGTCAAAGTTTATTTATAGACATTTAAAAACAACCTCAGTTGACCAAAGTGCTGTAGAGTTATTAAAATAGAATAAATCATACACAAATACACTACCGGTCAAAAGTTTTAGAACACCCCAATTTTTCCAGTTTTTTATTGAAATTCAAGCAGTTCAAGTCAAATGAACAGCTTGAAAGGGTCCAAAGGTAAGTGGTGAACTGCCAGAGGTAAATAAAAAAAGGTAAGCTTAACCAAAACTGAAAAATAATGTACATTTCAGAATTATACAAGTAGGCCTTTTTCAGGGAACAAGAAATGGGTTAACAACTTAACTCTATGGAGTCTTGGGCTATTTTGTCCATTTTTTAATTATCTTCATGTCTTTGTAAGTCATTTTGTGTCTTTTTTTTTGTCATTTTGTGTCTTTTGGTGTCTTTTTTGTCATTTTGTGTCTTTTTTTGTCATTTTGTGTCTTTTTTGGTCATTTTGTGTCTTTTTTTAGTCCTTTAGTCCAACATAAAATGTGATTTTGAATCTTTGTTTTACTTTCAAAACACTATCATGCTCAATAAAGAATTTTAAATGTTGCAAATGTGCATTAATTTCAGAGTACACTGAGACATTAAACTGCATCATTTTCAATTAAATTCTGGAAAAGTTGGTGTGTTCTAAAACTTTTGACCAGTAGTGTAAGTATAAATAAAAACAATGAAAACAATAAAATACTAAAAACAGTAAAACAATAAAATAAAATAGTAATAAAAACTCAATCCAAAACAGAGTTAGAGATAAAAAAAAAAGACAAATAAAAGGGTAAAAAAGAAAGCCAAGGATTCTTGCCTCGCTGGGACTGAAAGCCAAGGAGAATAAATAGGTTTTTAATAATGTTTTTTTTTTTTTATTACTTTATTGCAAGGCTTCTTACTTTCACCAACATAATGAGTCATTTCGTTTTCTTTACAATATTTTACCTTGCATTTTTTTCCCCCCTTTTTGCAAGGTATATATTCACAAAGTAAATAACAAAAACATAGGGTAAACAGACAAACATATATACAAGACAAACTGGTATTCCCCAAATGAGGATCTCTAAGAAAAGAAATAAACAACAAACTAATGACACAAAACAAAAAAAATATGTTTTTAATAATGTTTTAAAGTCTCAGCAGACGGAGCAGCTCTGAGCTGGAGAGCTCGGCTGTTCCACGTCTTCTAACGTGTCGTGTTGTGTTCAGGTGTCTCTGGCGCTGCACATGGACTGGGTGGAACCGGCGTTCTCCTTCAGCCGTGAGGACGTGGAACCAGCCAAGAGGGTCTTAGACTTCCGGGTGGGCTGGTTCGCTGAGCCGATCTTCGGCAGCGGGGACTATCCTCTGGGGATGAGGAGCTGGCTGCGGCAGCTCAACTCACTCGAGTATAAATCATTTCATTCACACTTCAAAAGAGTCGCCTTTTCCAATAATTCTCACAATACTTACACTTTTTTTTAAAGATACTAACTTTTGAGAAAGTTCCTAATTATTTTGACATACTTATTCATTTAAAAATTAGTAATTATTTTTGAGAAAGTTTCTCAGTTTTTCCAATATTATTTTGAGATGCTAAATAATTATTTTGAGATACTAAATAACCACTTTAAATATTAAATTATTTTGAGGTACTAAATAATACTTTTGAATCAATATTTTAAGTTTGTAATTTAGCAAAAGTATATATTTTAAGTATATATTTTTATCATTATTATTATATTTATTATTATTTTGACATACTAAATTATTTCAAAATAAGTAAGACATTATTTTGAGAAAGTTTCAATTTTTTCTAATATTATTATGAGATACTTCATACTTCAAAAGAGTCGCTTTTTCCAATAATCATCGTGGTTTAGAGTCACAATGCAGAAATCTTTCTGGTTTTAATAGGATTTAAGGAATTATTCACAGGTTTCATATGGGGAGATAGAAAGTAACTCTTTCTGCCCGTCGCAGGAAGAATCTATGTGCTAAACAAAGGAATAACATTTAGATAACTTGGACACAATTTTAGTAACAATGGTGCCATTCAAAGTCTGATATATTTACACAAAAAAAATATAACATGCAACACAAAATTCAAGTGTTGGAATGTGAAAAAAAGTGAATTAACTTCAGTCCTGTGGTAAAGATGTTAAGTATAACCATTTCATTCTACTGTATATGTTACAGATATTTTTTACTGTACTTCATGCATTTTAAAGCTCAGTACCTACTAATTAGTTTACAGATTCAGATTATGATCCAAAATATGCTATCAAGATTGTGTTTTATTATCGACTTGTGCAGATGGTGCAGAAGCAGGAAATGATTAATGACAACATGTGAATCCAGCTGTAATGATCTTCTGTGTGTCTATGTTTCTGTGTGTTTTGCAGCCTGCCAGTGTTCAACGAGGAGGACCGACTGCTGGTTAAAGGGACGTACGACTTCTTCGCCATCAGTCACTTCAGCACCAAGCTGGTGACGCACGCCAAGGAAGACTCGTAAGATCAAACCGTTATTACCTTCATACACAAACAGGAAACAAGAGTATGAAGTCATCTCCCCGTCTGCAGGTACACCTACACCGCCATGCTGGAGGTGCAGCACATGATAGACCCCACCTGGATAATGCCCCCCAGGCCTGTTGGCCCCCGGCCGGTGGTCCCCTGGGGCCTGAGGAAAGCCCTCAACTGGGTGAGACGCTCTTATGAAGAGTTAAACAGTCGGATGCTGATTGAATCCTGTTTTCTCTATTAGAAACAGTTGTTTGCAAGTCAACATCCAGGACAAATTTGGCAGATTAAGGCAAGTTTATTTGTATAGCACAATTCAACACAAGGTGATTCAAAGTGCTTTACATACACATTAAAAACAGCAAGACACAATTGAAAACAGTAAAAACAGTCAATTAAAACAGGGAAATAGAAATAAAAATATAAATAGGATAAAATAAGATACAGCAGGATAAAAAAAGAGATAAAATAATAAAAAGCACAAGTCAAACATTGTGTAGTTATAAAGTAAGGGCAGTAGAGTAGAGCAGATAAGTGTTAAAGTTAAGATACGCTGCAGTAAACTAGAGTGTTTTTAGTCCTGATTTAAAGGAGCTGACCTCACATCTACAGGTAGATTGTTCCAGGTGAGGAGCAGAATAACTGAAAGCTGCCTCACCTGCTGAGTTCTTGTTCTTGGGACACAACAAGCCAGTTCCAGATTAACCCTGCAACCACAACATTACTATCATCACACACACTTTAAGTCCCTGTCCACCACAACATTTAGCTTATTAATTCTTTATTTCATTGTGCAAATTCTTGGTGCACGCTGAAACTGGCCAGTGATGATGATTGAGACATGGTGTGTTCAGCAGTTTGACTCTTTAAATGAACAATAATGTCATAGAAATGAGGGATTTAACTTGAATATTTTCTAAGCATCTTAGTGTATTTTTTATGGAATATGTAAGTAAATTTAAATGTTTAAATAGCCATGATTGGCTCTTTCTGATACTTTAGCTAGATGCTGTAAAAACACTACAGGAGAGACTACAGGCAAAAATATAATTTTCTTTAAATTTGCTTCCATAACATGTTTTCTTTCAGACGAGAGGATATAAAACATCTGAAATACATATTTAGGTTTTTATTTTTGCTACACTTTGACTATTTGTGTGTGTAGATTTGTCCTTAATTCACTAAAAGTTAGCATTAGTTATTGCTTAGTTTGCATATTAAAATGTCAGTAGAATCTCTCCTAATGTGAGGTTTCCTCTGGTTCATGGTCTCAGTGTGATGAACCTGATGATAAACTCTTTGTTCTGGTTCTGGTTCAGGTGAGGGAGCACTACTGTGACGTCCCGGTCTACGTGATGGCTAACGGGGTCCAGGAAGACCCGGCCCGCTTCAAGGACAGCCTGAGAGTCTACTACCTGTACAACTACATCAACGAGGCCCTCAAAGGTGAAACACACACACACAAGGTGTTAAAGCCTTTAGTAACGAAAGAGCTGCTGTTATTAATATGATATTGTAAGAATGCATCAAAGGACCAAAACTAGACTAAACCTCCTGAGACCCAAGCTTTAGTTTATTTACTATTGTTAGTTTCTCCTAAATATTTAGCATTAGTAGGACATGATAAGTACAAAAACTAAGCATTATTAAAAACTAAGCATTATTAAAAACTAAGCATTATTAAAAACAAAGTATTATTAAAAACAAAGCATTATTAAAAACTAAGCATTATTTTACTGTAGAACACAATTAATTCACCCGTGTGTAAATCTGTTTATTTCCATACATTTACAGCCTCTCTTTGAAAGAACATTAGTAAAATCTATTCGTTGTCAAATGAGAACTTCCTGATTAGCAGAGTCGTAGCTTGTTGCTATTGCTAAAAATAGTCAAATTTGTACAGAATCTCAAACTACAAACATTATTAAGCACAAATAAACAAGTTTTAGCCATAAAATCTGATCAGGTTTTGTACCTGGTCCACTTTTTTCTGGGGATAAGCTGCTGATTGACTTTACCAAGATGCTGCCATCTGATTGTTTCACTCCTTGATGTATTTTCTAGAGTGTGTACTGCTGAGGACAACAGGTCATAGTTCAGCAGAATGAAGTATAAAGGTCCAGAAAACCTAAAATGTAATGTCCACAGATGAGGACGCAGGTTCTCAGGAGGTTAAAGTTGGATAACGTAGAGGTTAAGGTGCCCGGCTGGAGACTTCTGTAAGCTATAAGACATTTTAGTTGACTAAAATGTAAAAAAAGAAAAAGGACAGACTTGAGCTGAATATTGTTATCAGTGTTTGTGTTGTGTGGATCAATCCTTTAGAGGTGAGTTTCCCCTGACTGGACCTCAGGAGAGATTAATTATTAGACAGGTATTTAGGTCACTCACCCCCTCAGCTGGCTCACACACACACACACACACTCATAGATACACACTCTGCACTTGAATTGTGGAGTCAAGGTTCTGGCCATGCAGGGACCTGTCCTTGCAGGGACGTGTCCTTGTAGAGTTTATTGGGTGAACTAGTGGAGCGTTTGCAGTGTCCTGCTCCAGAGTGATGCAGTGTTGTGGTGTGGTGCAGTTAGCTCTGCCACCACTAGGGGGCAAACAAGCACAACACAGTTTCTATTTATTTGTGAAGTGATATTTAAACACTCACGTATAACCTATGAAGAATTTATTTGTTTAATTAATTTTTTTTAATGAAAGTTTTGTTAAAAAAAGAGATTGAGGGATTTTTTTTGCCACAAACAGTTACTACTTTAGGCTTTATGTTTATGCATATATATATATATATATATGTATATATATATATGTGTGTGTGTGTATATATATGTATGTACTGTATATATACATATATGTATGTATATATATATGTGTGTGTATATATGTGTGTGTGTATATATGTGTATGTACTGTATATATACATATATATATGTATGTATATATGTATATATGTGTGTATACATGTGTATGTGTATATATGTATGTATATATATATATGTATGTATATGTATATATGTGTGTGTATATATATGTATATATATATGTATGTATATGTATATACATGTGTATATATATGTATGTATATATATATATGTATTAATAGATTGACAAAATGTGAAACTTGTTTTTAATTTGCTTATTTAGTTACTTTTTTATTAGCTCCCCTACTTATTTATTGTTAAATAATTAATCAATAAAAAAAATGTATTTGTATATATATTTATGCACTTTAGAATTTTTATATTTATAAATATATATATATATGTATATATATATTCTGTGTATATATATACTGAATGTATATATATATGCATATGTATATATGTATTTATATATACACATATATATGTATATATACATATATATACATACACACAAAATAAATGTATTAACTCGTTAAAAAATAAACAAGAATTAAAATAGAAATATCAATTTATGTTACATTGTATCAATAATTTCATTCATTTTTAAGATTATTATTTTAACATATAATGGGATTATTTATATATAATAGTTATTAAGATATTAATTTACTTATCAAGTCATTTATTTTGAAGCTTCACATTGAATGAATGACATAAAGAATGTCTTCATAGGAGCAGATCAGAGTGTTACATTTATAAACACTGGTACTTCAGTGAGTTTATTAGTAATTCATCATGGGTTTATATGCTGCCTATAGATGATAAATTAAATGTTGTGTGTGTCCTCAGCGTACACGCTGGACGGCGTGAACCTGAAGGGGTACTTTGCGTACGCGCTGAGCGACCAGCGGGACCCGGGCTTCGGTCTGTACGGCCACGTCCACGATGAGGTCATCACCAAGGCCTCGCTGTCCAACTACCGCAACATCATCCAGCACAACGGCTTCCCCATCCAGGGCGCCGCCGCCCAGCACTGCCCCAGCACGCCGCCGCCATGCCCCGGCTGTGGCGTGCTGGTCAGGAGGCCCGTGGTGGGCTTCCTGACTCTGGTGGGTTCAGGGGTCCTGATCACGCTGGGACTCATCATCTACTACACAGCCAAGAGACACAAGGAGTGCTACTGACAAGGGTTCTTTATATATATATATATATATATATATCCTTGTATATAAGGAGAAAACATTAAGCTAATTATTCAGTGATAGTTCTGACTCTAACTCTGATATTAAATGAATCTGAGGAACAGAAGTGGTCCAATCATCTTCACATTCCAGCTGATAAACTCTTGTATAAAGTTAGTGTTCATTTATCAGTTCCAGATGGTGTTTATCATAGCGTGGCCTTTTTAAAACTGATTCTTTCTAAGTTAATGCATTCAGAAAGTCCAGGATCACATTAGAGGTTTCTGTATTTAGACGCCTTGCACTCCACGAGATCATTCCCCATGTAATCAACAGGAGGAAACCTTTAAATAGAACGTTTTCTAGCTGAATTCAGAGGTTTCTACTGACCTTTAGGGTTGGAAGGAAAAAACTATTTTACAATTTTTGTTGTTGTTTAATAATGTGTTATTCACACATGTGTGCAGTTTTGTGACTGAGTATTTGTTTTTAGTGCTGAAAAGACAATAAAGCTGCTAAAAGGTGAATTAAAAACTAAATTGGTTGTTGTATCAGACTTTAAATATGACTCTAATTAGACTCCGTTTGGGAAGTTTCATTGTATTAATACTCATCGCTCTCATGTTTCCAGTTTAAAAACATTAGAAAATGTACAGTATAATATCTAATGATATAATTGGGGATCATGTGTTGTCTGGTCATAGTAAAAAAAAACATATTGGTAATATTAATACACCAGATTTCTAGCATGTGAACAAAGCGCTTTATTGTGATTTTCCGGTTGATTTTAAGGGGAAAACATATTTTTTTTGCAGCTTTAAAACAGATCATTGCCTGCCACTTTCTGCTGCTACTGTTGGATTATTTCAACCACGACAGCAAAAGTTTGAAGTGTACAAACTGTGTACAGTGGTGAGTTTTGGGCTGAAAACTGAAAATCGATCAAGATTCACTTCGTGGTGAGTTGATGCTGAACACCAGCACGTCTTCATCACACGGCTGGAAATCTGATCCAAGTCCACTCAGAGTCTCGTAGGGACGAATAGGAAAGATGTGAGGAAGTCAACGATGGCTGTTCAATCTGTACTTTAGTCCGTTCAGAATCAGAACATCATGGCGTCCAGACCGTCCTCCATGAACTTCTTGTAGACGGCCATGAACTTGGCGACGAAGGCCTCCAGGTGGTAGATGGCTTTGTTCCCCAGCTGCAGTCTGTGTTCGTAGAAAGCCGCCATGTGGGCCACCTCGGTCTTCAGCTGGCCGTCACAGTTACTCAGCAGCTCTCGGACCAGACCCTGGCAGAGGAAATTCATACTCAGGACTTTAAACGTCACTGCAAACCGTGATTATTCTGTGGAGAATCAACTGTACCTTCATGATGACATCAGGAGGGATGCAGTGAGTCAGCAGCTCGTACAGCCTCGCCCGGACCTCCAGCAACCTGACACACACACAGAGTCAGCATTAAAATGATCCAACAGATCTGATTCACCTCTCCTCCCTCCTCTCTCCTCTCCTCCCTCCCTCTCTCTCCTCTCCTCCCTCCCTCTCTCTCCTCTCCTCCCTCCCTCTCTCTCCCTCCTCTCTCCTCTCCTACCTCTGAGGACTCTGCTGGCTGACGATGGCGTTAGCGGTCTCTCTGAGGTAGACCTCCCAGTCCGTCTCTGGGACCTCCTGGTCGGCCGAGAACGGATACCTGGTAAAAGATTAACGCAGGCTAAATAAGGAGATTATCTTCATCTGTATATTAGAATAAATGCATTGATCAGATGCAAGATTATAATACATGTTGTGATAACTTACTGCTGCACTCTGCAGGCCTCACACATCAGAAGGGCTTTACGCAGGTTTCTACCCGACTTGTCACTGATCTGCTTGGCGAGCTCTGGTGGGAGGAGCAGACCCTCCTTCTTACAGATTGATGTCAAAACACTGCACACCTGACACAGGAAGTTGGCAGATATTAGGCATTTAATGTGCTAAATGATCAGATCTACAGCCAGATCCTCTGGTCTCACCTCTTCTGTGCTGGGCAGAGGAACTCTGATAGCCAGACAGCGGCTCTGAATGGGCCCGATGACCTTGGAGGTGGAGGTGGAGCAGAGGATGAGGCGGCAGGTGGACATGTACTTCTCCATCGTACGACGCAAAGCATGCTGGGCGTCCTTGGTCAGTCTGTCCACCTCCGTCAGCAGCACAACTGAGGACAAAAGTCTCCCGATGACGACGACCGTACTAAAACATGGAGCAGCATTTACAGCTCAAAGTGGTTTTCTTACCTTTAAAGTCTCTCTGGGTGCTGGACTGGATCTGCTGAGACTGAGCAACAGTTTTAATCAGCTCCTGGATCACCACACGGTCCTGGTTCCCAGCATCGCTGCACAAAACACAACAGAAACACTCAGTCAAACTGAAACTAGTGCTGCAACATTACATTTATTGGCAGAAAATGAATCACTGACATATCCACTCTCTTGATCATTAGTTTATCTGGTTTCATGATCCCTCTAGTTCTACAGGAAGTCAACAGAGTACCACAGACTTATTTTAAATACAGCCGATCAAATCTGCCGTGTTCGTTCTTTAAGTTATTTTCTAATTTAAAACATGAACATGAGCGTCTTGTGCTACACCTCAGTTCCTTGAACAAGCATTCAAACAAACATTCATGAGGGGAGAGTGCACAACTAACAGGTTTATCACTCAAATGTAAAGAACAATAATAATAAAACATCTTCTGAAAAGTAACAAACAACTACAGCTGTGAATAAATACAATGATGTATTTAAAAATATAACAATTGAAGCGCAATATTGGAGTGAATGCATTAAACTACTTCCTCATTCTTCATGAAGTTACCTTGGGTTGACTTCCAAGTGGTAGTTGCTGGCGATTGTGTTTATTTCAATTTTCTTCTTTGAGGGAGCCTGAAGATGAGAAACATACAACAGGTATGCAGGTAAGCCTCTACCAGACAGTTTTATTGATCTCACCAAGACTGAACAGAGATATGTGGAGAAACTGTATGTTAAAGCAGGGGTTCCCAAAGTGTGGTGCGTGGACCCCTGGGGGTGCACGAGATGAAAAATGGAATGGCGGTCTGATAATTACACAATTACATTTTTTCCCCCACACAATAAAGACATGTAAATAAACATTTCCTTTGTAAAATGTAAAATCAAAAACTAATATTAATTAATAAATAAATGCAGGATATTCAAAATGCACTTCATCTTAAAATGATGCGTAGAATAATAATAATAATAATAAGAAGAAGTTATCTTCTTCCATGTTTCCAGCCTGTTATGATGACGGGTTGTTTAGCTCCACGCTCATTTAAACTTGCTGCAATTTTTGTTCAACGCGGCTTAAAATATTATAACATTTTCCAACTTATGTGCTTTCTGCCTCTGATCATCTGTCATCATCCTCTTTGCTCTTAAAAGTGGAAGCTTGTTCATAACTTTGTTGCATTATATTGAAACTGTGTTTCAGGTTAATTCAAATGTGAGACCGCATTGTTGTGATGGTGATTATTTAATTATATGTGTGTTCTCATTTGAGCATGATTAAACATGCCGTCTTTAATATGGCTATAAAAAAAGCTTATTGCATTTTGTTTTTTTTGAAGGTGTGGGGGATTGGGGGGGACATAGAAGGGGAGCACGGCTAAAAACATTTGGGAAGCGCTGTGTTAGCGTGTACTTGAAGGCAGCATTTGTATTGTATTGTATACTATCTATCCCGTCTCACCACAACAGTCTGGTGCTCTATCCGCAGCTTCTCCACTCCAGGTCCATACAGCTCCCTCAGCAGACACATGATGCGGGTCTTCTTCCCGGCGCCTGACGGTCCGTACACCAACAGGTGAGGGAAGTCGCCACATTGAACCTGAAACATTTCAAAGAAAGAGGTGTTGCTTCTAGGGCTGGGCAATATGGCCCTAAAAGAATATCACGATATTTCAGGCTATTTTTGCGATAACGATATTCTTGACGATATTACCAAATACTTTAAAAGAATAGAAAATATGATTTTTTTAGTCTGTATAAATAAATAAAAATCTAAAATGTAGTGTGAAGTACAAATCTCAACAGTTGCCAAATACAAAAAAATTTACTCTTGACTCTTGAGTATGAGCAAATAATAAAAATAACCATTTAGGGGTTCCGGGGGCATATTTTAATGACATTTTGTAAAGGAGAATAAAGGTTCTTGTATGTTTTATTTAAGGCATCTTATTTTGACAGTCTTCTTGTAAGTTCTGTGGTGGATTCTCTTAACACACTGTGCTCTTATTTTGAAAGCTGCATGTGTTTAGAGACAGGGAGTAAGTAGCTTTTTGTGAATAAAACAACTTTAACCACGACGTCAAGAAGTAGGAATGTTGCCAATATCATGATATGCATTTTTTTTAACCATAAAAAAAATATACCGATATTATCGTGAACGATACGATATGGCACACCCCTAGTTGCTTCATATCAACATTTCAGCTTAGATTTAACTGGACTGTGTAATTCCTTGTCTTCATTTCCACTGGTGACGAGTTTACTGCAGTACACTGCACTACATTTACTAAATGTCATGTGTTCAAATATTTACTTCAATATAAAAGTATTAGCATCAAATATTATTCATACATATTCTTTAAGTTCCTCATTATGCAGACAGTCCATTTATAAATAACATCAGATTATAATTATTGATGCTTTCATATTTTTATTTTTTCTTATGTAGCAGGAACAAATGCATATCATTTATAGATACTGCTTGGTGGTTTGTAAATGTACCCCTGGGGACCAATATAGTTAATTAATAATGATTTACTTATTATATTTGATGTGTGTCTACAGAGTAACTCCAGCTGTCAGATTAATGTAGTGAAGTTAGAGTTAAATATTTGCTTCTAACGTAACTTAGTGGAGTAGAAGCAATTATTACAAGTTTGTACTAAATTAACTGTCCACCACTGCCGATAAGAAACATCACATTAACCCTATAAAGCCAAGTGTATCATATTTGATACATAATTTTTTGAGACCTCTAAATCATCAGTGTGATATTTTTTTCCCTGAAAAACCTGATGATATAAATAAATGATCTAAAATCCCCACTTTGTATAGAGAGAGCAAAAACTGCTCAGTGTTGACCACTTATTCCTAAACATTTAATCCAAATGGCTATAATTTGGTGGTTTGATTCTGCAAAACTGTATTTTTAATTTAGAATTTCCTCAGAGCAACAAATTTCACAAAAATACCAGATGTAACAAAAATGATTTGCTGAAAAAAAATCTGTCATTGCTGTGTGAAAACGTCATATCAGCAGATGTATGATGTTGTTTTATATGGAAAAAAATATTTTGTATGTTTGAGGAAAATGTTAAAAAGAAAGTCAAAGTTTTATTTGGTTGAAAATATTAGGTTTTATGTGATTATGTGAGTTCAAGAAAAGCTAATTGTGAGCAACGAATTGCACAAAAAGACCTGATATATCAAATATGATCCACATTAAATTCATATATGAAAATTGATATTGATTTAATTTAATTTTCTGGCAGTTATTTCACGGTTCAGGCTTTATAGGGTTAATATAATCTTTTCAAAAATAGAAGGGAATTACGAGAGAAACCAACAATTACAGGACTATCATCACTCTAAATGTTGCATTTTTCAGGTTATGTTGGTGTAAACAAGTCTGACATTACCGACCAAATTATATTAACACTTAATTAACCATGTTTAAGTTGTTCACATTGCATTATTTATCTGGTAAACAAACGTTTATTAAACTTGAGGCTATCATCAGGCTGTAATGCAGCTTTGGACTATAATGCTAATGCTAATGCTAATGCTAATGCTAACGAAGCCTGAACACAGTGAACTATCACCAGGCTGTAATGCAGCTTTGGACTATAATGCTAATGCTAACGCTAATGCTAATGCTAACGAAGCCTGAACACAGTGAACTATCACCAGGTTGTTTCTCTCACCAGGTTCTTCAGCTGCGTAGCTTGTTCTTTATGGAAGTCGAGCTTCCCGAGAGCAGTCGGCCGATATTTATCCAACCATAAACTCATTTTGTCTTGAATTCAGCAGCTGTTGTTGCCCGTGTTGACAGTCTGGCGCTAGCTAGCTTTAGCTCCCGCGAAATATCTTCATACGCAACTACGTAACCCGCGCTGTGACGTCACGTTGTGCTACGGAGACTCAAAGGAGGCAAAACTTTCAAAGGCGATTGGTAAATCCTTCTCATCGTGAAAACCTCACAAGTAAGTAAGTATTCTACTAGAAAACACTCATAGAAGTCCTTTATTTGATAACTTTATGCTATAATTAACTGTACTAGTTGAACTAGTTGACTTTTAATGTCATTTCAAGGAAAACAAGATGTTTTTTCTGCAGTCATTGGTGATGATATTTTGCTGTGATGTTTACTCAAGTTAAAGTAGAAACACCATGCTCTCAACATGCTCCATTACAAGTCAACGTCCTAAATGATAAATATCACTTAAGTAAAATTACTTGAGTAATTTGAGTATTTACACTATCTGCAGTTTTATATTTCTACTTCATTACAATTAAGAAGCAAATATACTCCACCACCTTTATTTGATATGTCTAAAAATATATAAATTATAAGCAGATTATAAACGCAGTATTTAACAAAATCATTATGTGTTATAAATTAAGACTTTCCCACCTTTCCCAGCTTCAACATTTAAGTAGTGTACATGTTAATGCCTCTATCACTAAATGATATAATGTAATATACATTATTCTGAAATGAGAAATTATGCTTAATGATAACTTTAACTTTACTCGTACATTTACTTAAGTAAACATTTGATTGTGGACTTTTACTTTACATTATTCTGTTTTTATCATAATTAAATACATGTGTTTTATTATGTTTTAATGTTGTGGTTTGCCAATGTTAGATATTTTATGTATTACTGGGTTGATAAGTTGTATAGTTCTGCATCATATCGTATGAGAATTTCATGTTTTTTGTTAAAAATAAAAAATAAAAAAGTAACCAGTAATTATAACTGTACCATTAAGGTCACAAATCCGTGAGAACTGCACCTCCACCTCTGTTATTTTTGATGATATCTCCAGCAGAACTCAAGCGATGACCTCCACTGATGTCACTCTTCCATGACTTGTGATGTCACGTCCAGGTTTAGAGATTTGTGTGTGTCCAACACAGGACCAGACGAGTCTCTCTGGGAGAAACCATAGACTGTATATAAATAGAAACCATGGGGAGGATCAGGACTTTAAGAGACCTAGCAGCAGTACATTTCCTCTTTAGGATAGATTAAACTGGTTTTATCCCATATGGAACTGGAAGCATAGCATCTTATCTTTGTTGCAGCAGACTTGCAGGCGTTTACAGTGAAGACAGTTCAGCTGCAAGGAATGTGAGATATGTTTAATCTGATTCAACCAAAACAAAAGCTCAGTGTCACTGGGACATAATGAGACGGTTTGAGCCCTAAATCACCTTTTGAATGATCACCGTCTGATCAACAGAGGGTTATATATATATATATATATATACATATATATTATTATTATTATTATTACTTTTAAAACACATTGCACTTCAGATTATTGAATGTCCTTAATTTAATTTGTAATTTATTTCATTAGATTATTCAAATCTAAATACTTTTGATTACTTTTTTGGAATACTTCAGAACTGTTAATCTAATATCTGTTCATGGGAACACAGCCCCCCTTAAAATAATCTGTGTATCTGCTCCAGAATGTGATGGATTCTTCCAACGCTGCACCCTTCCACCAACCTTCATGTCATTGGAGCTTCAGTATTTCTGTAATAATGCTGACAAACAAACAAACAAATTATAACCCAAAACAAAAACATAAACTCAAAGTAATCTATTTTTACAGGCATTAACTGTATTCAGAATACCAACAATTTAAACTGTAACTATAATCAAATTCAGCTCCTCAATGTTTGTCTTATAAATACTTAATCTTCTTACGTTTTGTATTTATCACCAACCTTGCTAATCAACTCATTTGTTTTCAACCAGCTGATTTGGCTCTTTTTTGGACTATTTCATGAGTGTTTATCATCCGAGTAGGCGCCAACTCTACCACAGACATATGTAGTCTAGACAGATTTTTTTTAAAAAGGCCTTCTATCAGAAGTGAGGAGCATTTATGGGTACAAGCACAGACAGCAGCCAGAGTTTTTTACATGCTACGTGCAGGAAATGGGAAACCAGAATGACATCAAGCTCATCAGTGTCTCTAGAGGACACGACTACTGTGTGTGACTGGCAGTGTGCTGCATGTAAGACCAGTATTAGTTGGTGGTAGTAATACCAGTATTAGTTGGTGGTAGTAAGACCAGTATTAGTTGGTGGTAGTAATACCAGTATTAGTTGGTGGTAGTAAGACCAGTATTAGTTGGTGGTAGTAAGACCAGTATTAGTTGGTGGTAGTAAGACCAGTATTAGTTGGTGGTAGTAAGACCAGTATTAGTTGGTGGTAGTAAGACCAGTATTAGTTGGTGGTAGTAAGACCAGTATTAGTTGGTGGTAGTAAGACCAGTATTAGTTGGTGGTAGTAAGACCAGTATTAGTTGGTGGTAGTAATACCAGTCAGGTATCAGTTCTCAGGTGAGTCAGGTTGGTTGTTCATCCATCTCTTTGTCTCTGAACCCACCAGCAGCTTCTGTCTCTTCATCATCTGGTCCTGAGCACAAAGTTCTTCACAGAGTAGTTTGGCGAGATCAGCTTTGTTGTCAGGTAGGGACAGGAAGTTGGTCCAGTTTTTCAGAAGAGGCTCATCACGACCCTCAACCAGTCGTCTGATTGGTTGAGCTGCTTTGGTGCGTCGTGTCCTGGTAAAGTTCCCATATGAACGTAGCATGTAAACAACTCTGGCTGTTGTCTGGCACCACAAGGAAGCCACAATATAAGCCAAAAAAACAGCATCAATGGGTATTGATGCTGTTTTTAACAAACTGCCAAAGGATTCAGCAACAAGCCTTGCAGCATTTCATGCACTAACTGCTTGTGATGTCACATCATACATTACAAGTCTCACCTAAAGTTCATCGTGGAAAGTCTGGAAAATGCACCATCAGCAGCCTCTGAATTGGTGATCTCACGGAGGAGACTCAAAGATCTCCAGAGGCTTCTGTCTGCAGAGTATATGATGTGCATAAAACAGACTCTGTTGATGCAGCAAGGCATAGACTTCTCTCCAGGACAGGGAAACCAGAAGCAACCAGAAACCACTTCTGCTGAGAGTAAACTACCAGACAACAGTTTGGAGAAATGCTCCCTATGCCAAACCTGAGCTCCCTTCACCCTCAGACATGGGATGGAAACATGGTGATTCAGGACTGTAGCCCATTCTGATGTCACAGAACCCAAAACCTGAAAGTTGCCTGGAAATGATCCTGTGTGCCTGTAAAAAATAATGACAACACGCCAGTGCAAAGGCTGAAGATCAGGGCTGTTCTACTGTAATGTGTTCATGTCAGAGTGATGACCAGTGTCCTTGTTGTGGTCGTGGTAATTATATGTGACCATTGGTGTAAAACCAATGAGGAAACTAAGGGAGAATCTTTTATAACCCCTAACCAGGTACTATGTTTAAGCTCTAACCTTAGAGAAGTAGTTTTGTAGCATAAACTGAAAGAAAGTACAACCTTTTATTTATCGTGCCTGAACTTAACGACAGTGAAAGTGCAATGTAAGGAAACAACAAAGGCCCATTGAATGGACTGATAACAACCTCCACTACCTGCTCGTACTGATGGGATGATAAACTGATAAATGCTGATTCAACAGAGTGATAACATCAGATCCAACCGTCTGATTTTTGGCTCCTGCAAAAAGAAAAGAAAAGTAAAAACTCAGTCCACTCGTTAAAGTTTTCCTTCCCTGATTTCCTCCCCTTATCCTTCTTCATGCATCTGAATGTTTGTTGTCAAAATGAGCTTTTTCATATTTCACACTGTTGACGGTACACACGGTCAAGATAACACACCTTACATAACTCAGTTTGTGTCTTTCTGCAGCGTTTTATGTGCTGTCCCTCAGTGGAGCTGATTTATGGACTCCATACCATAATAAATGTAACCATAAGCTATTTCTAAATAGCCATTATCCTCCTCTTTCTTGTTTTATGATGTACATTCTGTCACTTAGCCTCCCTTCCTCAGCTCTTCTTCTCTCTGCAGCTGACTATACGTCTCTGACAGGAATGTTACGTATGGGCAGCGTGTCCCAGCAGGTTGGCGTAGCTTCTACTGAATACATGTTGGAGTGAAATTAATTAGCATCCATCAGGATGGTGAAGCATCTGGCTGCTGGAAGTTTATCGAGTTCATTCATGCACGGTAATTTGATTCATAATAATCAGTTTGACTCATGAATTAGTGTGTTTTTATTAAGGGCCTGATAGCTTAACTTGTGCAGATGCTTTATGATCTTCTTTAAGCTATTAAATGTATTTTAAAGGGTCAATTCACCTAAAAACAATGTGAAAATTTAAATTTAATTTGCTTTGTGGTCTTTTTATCTGTAAAGTTTGACAGCAATAAACTAAAAACTTTGATGTAAAAACAGACTCCAAGCAGAAAAAGAAAACAACAAAATAAATGTCAAACTATGACGATCATTTTGTTTGGAAATATCTCTTTAGTTAGTTAGCACTAGTGGTAGAAAGTAGCTAAGTTACTCAAGCACTGGACTCAAGTGCAATTTTAAGGTACTTATTTGAGTATTTAAATGTTGTACTTTTTTCTACTTTTACTACAAAAATCTTTGTAAGCTTTAGTTACTTTTCAAATTAAGATTTTTCCATACAAAACATACCAAGTTAAAGTCAATAAGTTAACTGCCAGGAAATAAACTGTTAAACTGTTAAACTGAAATTTAACCATGTTTAGTAATTTTTTATGTAAAAGTATTTTAGGAGCTTCTGAGGATTTGCTCCTTTTAATTGCAATTCATAATAATAATAATAATAGTAATCTTATTTAGATATTATTTAGAATTTGATAACTTTAATATCTAATTACTTTGCCGGTTTTGACAAATAATGCAATATATATATACACATACATATATATATATATATATATATATATATATACACATACATATATATATATATATATATATATATATATATATATATATATTATGATCATTTTAATAGAGTAAGCTGCCTGGCAGTAAATAAAGCATTTAAAATTAGTTACACTTTTACAAGTTTTGTTGCAATTTACACAATGAATCAACAATCATAACCAATAATAAATGTTGCTATGAAATGTGACCATTCAGCTCAAATTGTACTTTAACGTTTGATACTTTAATTATATTGTAATGCTGATACTTGTGTACTTTTACCTAAGCCATGTTAAATGCAAGACTTTTACTTGGAGCAGTAAAAGTATTTCTGTCTCAGTTCTTCCTCCACTGACTCTGGGAATTATTAAATATTACATTTTGATTGTGAAAACTTCCCTCTAAACTCTGAGTTCACCTCCACCTTGACCAGATCTCTCCTCCCGGGACCTGGAGGCTCCAACAGGCCTCAACATGAACAATCATCCTCAAGGTCCACGTGCAAATAACAGGTCTGAGCTCCTGACCTGCAGAACATAAAACTCAATGTTTGCTGGTGAACTTGAGGAATTCCACAGAGCATGGCCAGCTCTCTAAAGACCAGAAGCTCTCTCTGGTTGATTAAAGCTCACAGTGCTGCTGCAGAAAGATTCAGAGAGGAGAACAACATGTTAGAAGCATTACCTCATGTGTTGTCGAGGAATGTGCTTCTCAGGTGAATAATGCTTCGCCTGCAGCCAGATTATACAGCAGGAGGAGAGTGAGGAGGAGGAGGAATGAGGAGGGGGAGGTGCGACTCACACCTCCAGCCTTTAAATCAGTCCATTTGTCTAATGTACGTGCAGATATTTAACCTGTATCATCATTTATCTTTTATCTCTCCTGCATGTGCTTGCATTCTCACAGTTGCAGCAACACCTGTGTGTCTTCCTGCTGAGGTAATGGAGGAGGGGAAACATTCCTCAGCCCTTCTTCTTCTTCTCTCCTCCCCTCACAGCTTCTTTCACAGAGTTAGACTCTCCTTCTGTATCATCAGAGTCATGCAGCTGAGAGGCTCTACGCTGGATTCTCCTCTTACTGTCAGTCTGCTGGAGGTGTTCTCAGATGGCCCTTATTCTCTACCAACACATATGGTAAGTTCAAATATTATATTTCCTTTTCTTAACCCTTTATCAGGCAAAGAACTATATTTGGTAACTTCAGGTAATATTTCGAGAAAAAAGTTGCAAATTTACTAGATTAAAGTGGCAAATCTACAAGAAAAGAAGGCGCAGATTTACGAGAAAAAAGTGGAAAAAAAGCAGCTTTTTTCTCCCAGATTCACCACTTTAACCCTTAATAGGACACTCATTGAAATACTTGCAAACCCTAGAGAATATTGGAGGATAATACATACTGCCAGAATGTGTAAAAAAAACATACGAAAATAATATTTTGAGAAAAAAGTTTCCGAGATTAAAGTGGCAAATCTATGAGAAAAAAATGTGCAGATTTATGAGATTTAAAGTGGTGAATCTGGGAGAAAAAAGATGCTTTTTTCCACTTTTTTCTCGTAAATCTGCAACTTTTTTTGCGCAGATTTGCCACTTTAAATCTCTTAAATCTGCAACTTTTTTTCTTGTAGATTTGCCACTTTAGTCTAGTAAATTTGCAACTTTTTTCTCAAAATATTACCTGAAGTTACCAAATATAGTTCTTTGCCTGATAAAGGGTTAATTAAACAGCCTAGAGGTTTTTATAGAAACAATTAGGGGGATTATTGAGATCAATATTTATTTTTGAAATAAAAGTGTTATTTTGTTATCTTTCTCTTATTTAATTTTTCACAAATCACTTTTTATGGACCTATGAGCCACATACATTGGGAACAAATGACCCTTTGTTTATGCAGGAGAAAGCTCTTTTTAAAATGTTTGTTTGATTTAACTGTACATTCTTTCTGTGTTTTACAACTTCAAGTTCAACTGGTCTACTCCTTGAGGACGCCTTAGTTTAAATGCCAAACTGATATCATGTGGACTATTAGAAGTATCAACGCTATCATGCTAGTTTGTTATGAAGTAGAGAAAAAAACTTTTTTCAAAGTAGTCCCTTGACATCTGACCTCACCATATCTGAATGAAAATGGGTTCTAAAATCTCTTTACAGACATGCTCACTTTATGATACACACAGTTTACACAGATAGAACCTTTTAGGTTTTTTCATGCATTAATTTTCTCCTGTATTTGTGCATCCTGGGGTCTAAACAGTCTGTGAGCTGCATAAATCGGGTCTGAGTGTAAAGCTGAGACTCAATGTGGGTTCAATGAGCCCAGTTTTCCTCATTTGATGATGTTAGTCAGTGAAACTTGATCTCAGAGTATAAAATGAGCTGCTGAGACCTCCAGGAGAATCACAGCCTCATGAAACTTTACAACCACCAACTAGAGACTTTCCACACTATATTGACAATAAGGGGCTTTATTTGCAGTTTATACAACAGAAGTGCTCACCATACAATTGTCGAGAATACAGAAATCTCCAAAATGTCTTTGGTGTTTTTATGACTCTCAAACCTGACATACATTGCTGAGCTGCATCTCCCAGCTTTAGATGATGTCACACTACTTGTATGTGGCATCTGTTGACCTGCTGGAAGAGGTTAGGACCCCCGCTGTGTGTTTCAAAGACAAAGACAAAATGCCAAGCAAAGGGAAAGGGTGTGTTGGCTGCAGCCAAAAATATCCACCAGGAAAAAACAAGCTAAATGCATTTTTTCAATGTTTTGTGAAGACAAACTTGATCGGCTTTGGCATGAGCCGGTCACATTTTTTATTATTTTGTGAACATTATTTTTGCTGAATTAATTTAATGGAAGTGTGGCTCAACTTCCTGAGAGGTGAATGATCCCTCTGACACTTTGATTGCTAACATGCATTGGACAAAGTCTGCATCCAGACATGTAAATCCATTTACAGAAGCAAATGACTGTAGATTATACATCGCAAATTTACTAGATTAAAGTGGCAAATCTACAAGAAAAAGAGTTGCAGATTTACGAGAAAAAAGTGGAAAAAAGCAGCTTTTTTTCCCCAGATTCACCACTTTAACCCTTAATAGGACACTCATTGAAATACTTGCAAATTCCAAATTTCAACTCTAGAGAATATTGGAGGATATTACATACAGTCAGAATGTGTAAAAAAAAAACATACGAAAATAATATTTTGAGAAAAAAGTTTTATTTATTATGATTGTACATGCACATATTCTTCAATGTGCACATGTGTGAACATGAATCAAGTTGCCCAAAGTTACATTCTCTCTCTCTCTCTCTCTCTCTCTCTCTCTCTCTCTCTCTCTCTCTCCAGCTCAAAGGAATTTTTTGGGCCAAAGTGTAAAAATCAAATAAGCTGCCATTGAACTTGTGAAGAAGAGTGAAGAGATGAGGAGTGGTGATGAATGAAGGGCCAGTAGCTGCTCTGCCTGTTCAGCAGCAGCCCAGCAGACAGGCTGAAGGTCACCTGCAGGGTCAAGTTCCCCTCTTGACTCAGAGCTCCAGCAGCAAACTGAGAACCATGTCTGAACCTGTCCCTCTGCTGCACTGTGCTCCGGATCCTCTGGACAGTGAGAGATGGATGGACGTCTCGTCTGACCTGAAGCAGAACGGCCACAGTGAGCTCTCTCAGAGTCCAGACCTGGCTGAGGGAACAGGTCGGGACACGGAGGGAAACCATCTGGAAGCATCAAAGGACTGTCCACTGGACCTGCTGAGGATAGTCAAACACAAGCCCAGCGCCATCGTCTTCTGTGATTATGACTGCAACCAAGAGTCTTCTTCCTCCACCACAGAGGAGGAGGAGGAGGAGGAGGAGGAGGAGGAGGAGGGAGAGGGCCAAGAAGATGAGGAGGATGATTTTCCCGAGTCGTTACAATATAAGGAGTTCCTGGTGAGTCGGCGGCGTATGAACCTGAGCAGGAACAGGAAGTGTTCCAGGAAGAGACAGGATGCCCAGCCTAGTGGAGCTGAGTCCAGCACACCTGAGTCTGCAGGTAGCCAGGAGGAGGAGGAGGAGGGGGAGGAGGAGGAGGAAGAGGAAACTCTGCAGAACAATGGAGAACAGGTAAGAAAAACAAAGACAAGGAGAAAGTCCAGTTGCTGCATGTTTCTGTTACACTGCAGACATGATGACTTCTCTGAGTAGAAAAAGTTTGACTTTACACTGAAATATATAAAAAATATATATAAAATCCTGCAGCTATGTGGAATCAGCACAATCATGGCTAAAAGTGGAAAAAACTCAAAATGTCTTTTGTGCAAAATAACATAATTATAATGACATAAATCAAACATCATTCATTGTATTATTTTCCTGTTGTAACTGTAAAAGCTACTTCCACCACTAGAGGGCGGCAGATTGTTTCAAACTGTTTTCAATTTAGGGCCATAAAAGGAAAGGAGTGATTTTTATTTTTATTCTATTATTGCTATTACTATTAAAATATAGTTTTTAAGCCTGGATTTGTAAAAAATAAACTTGATTATATCAGGTGCAATTTAGTATTTCTGTGATATTTTAGATTATATTTGTTATAATTTTTACCTGTATCACATGGACATAGTAAATTAATGATTTCTTCTTTTCTTTCTTTCTGTAGAAAAAAGTAGTTTTAATCGTCGTTTGAACTACTTTTTAGTCGCTTTAGTTCAACAAAATCGATTCCTTCCTCAGATTTCACTTCTTCCAGTCTACTGGATACTTTGAAGCCTTGAGTATCCTTCTGCTCTTTGTATTTTAAATAGTTTTACAAATGTTTCAATATAAAGTACTGGTTGACTCATTCCCGAAATATATATTATTTTCTTTCTTATTTTTATTGATGTATTATAGGAACAGGTGGAGCTCATTTTAATTACTTTTAATACTTCTGGGTGGCTTAACTTTTAATAACAAATCATATTTTATTACTTATTTTATATTTTCTAATAATAAACAAAAATGTAAGTAGTAAATAGCACCTAAAGCTTATAGATAAATGTAGTGGAGTAGAGGTGTAAGCTAAAGAAAAAGAAAAAGGAAATATTCAAGTAAAGTACCTCAGCTTTGTACTGAAGTACAATACTTGAGTAAATGTACTTTGTTCTATTCCATCACTGCATAGATGTGGTATGTACACTTTAAAAAAGGTTTGCAGAAATAACAGTAAAACTCTGTCAAATACATCAGAAAAGAAAAATGTATCACCGTATTAGACACTTTTAATTACCGTAAATCAAAGAATAGCACAAAACTTTCATTTTTTTTCCGTCATAAACTGTAGGAAACACAGTTTTGCTGTAAAAATATAACATTTTCATGCAAAATTTATGGAGAAATACCATGATGTGTGAATGAATGACACAATTACCCTAAAAATAACAGGAATACTCAGTCTAAATTACAGTTTTTGTTGATATTTACATTTAAATTTAGAATAGAAAACCCTACTCACTGTATTTTTTACGGTGAAGTTCTGGCAACCAAAGCTGCCGGTATTTTACCGTAAATGAAACAGATTATTTTTTACAGTGTAGTGCTTTTATTCTGGCGGGAAATCTTCATTGTTGCCAAAACTTTTGGAGACAAAGTGTTCACAATGGTTTGAATTTTAAAGTTAAGAACGTGTTAAAAACAATAAAACAACAGGGGGGATCTCAATAAAGATGTTGGCAGGTGGAGCTTCAATCAGAAATTCCTCTCATTTTTCCTCCTGGCACCTCCACCTCCCAGCATGCATCACACCAGCGGGCATAGTGTGAGCGCGGCCCTGACGGCGTTCTCACACCTGTCAGTCAGCTGGCACGCTCCCATCAGCCTCTGGCTCGCTGCACGCCGCTCCGCTCCTCCTGGACTCAGTGAAAGGATTAGTTCTCTCTGCTGCTTTGTGTTTGACCAAGTAGCTTTTAAAGTCACTTATTGACGAGCTGAAGCTCATTTGAATACCTGTTGAGTCAAAGAGGCCCCACATTCCTGGAATATCTGCGTTCAGCCAGCTTCGTCACACTGAAAAACTATTTAGAGTCAAAAGAAAGTATTTAAACTGCATTTAGAGTCAACGTTCATTTTATATCATGCCGCTTATGAAGGTGTCTTGGTAAGGCTTTATAATAAGGTCCTTAATAACCATTAATTAACAGGTAATAAGGCATTGTTCTCGCTTTAGATGCAAAAAGCATAGTTAACTTATAGTTAACTTATAATAGATGAGCAATTAAGTATATTTTAATATCAATAAGCAAACAAAATAAGATTAATAAAGGCATGGCAGAGACATAATTGGTGGGTCATGGGTGTTTGTAATGCCATTATTAACACTTATATAAGCTTATAAACACACAATAATGTTAATAAGCATCTTGTAAGGCCTTACAAGGGCCTTATTACTTGTTAATTAATGGTTATTACAAGGACCTTAATATAAAGCGTTACCCAAGATTTTTCCTGCCTGAAGTATAATTTGTTTTTATAGAAACAACCCCAGTTTAAAGAAAAAGTGGAATGTGATCATTTGCTTTTAATGACATATAATCAATAGAAAACTGTATAAAGATAATACATTTTATGTTTTTCTTTTTGAGTCAGGGTTGTAAATAAACTTAAGACATAAAATGCAATTATTATTAGTTTACCAGGAGTATGGTTCGCAAGGGGTGGAAAAACATTGATACACTTAAGTTCTGCAGTAATATGTTTTGTGATTAAGCATCTTTAAACACTGTATACGTTTTAAATCATTTGTTTACATACAAATATTATTGGTGTCAGATTGCACAAAAAGTAGTGCAGATGCAGATCTCACTGTTCTGATGTTTCTTAGCTTGTGTGTATGTTGGTGTTTCTTATATTATGACATTATTTATTGTAAAGTCAGATTAAAAGGGCACATTTTAGCCACCTAGAACAGTCACCAGGTTTAAGTATATGTATCATATATGTATATATGAAGAATATTTTCACCCCTTTGCCTTTATTACGGGCAGATGAAGCTGTTAGCGCTGCTCTCTTCAGAGCCACCAGACTCCATTGACAAAAATAGCAATTAAACATTTTAACGCCACTTGGTTCTAATAATAATAAATAATACATTTAATTTATAGGCGCCTTTCATGTCACCCAGGTCACCTTACAAAGTCTAAAATCATAAACATCTTTAAAAACAAGACAACATGGTAAAAACAAGACAATGTGATAAAAGCAAGTGAATTAGTGTCCAGTTACAGAGTGTATGCCAGTTCTCTTTGTTTCTGTGACTGTGAGACTTTCAGATCCACACTAACGTGGCGTCCACAGCACTAACCTTATATATATTCTGCCTTTATTTCCAAACTAAAAGCAACATAATGACTCAGTTACAGTAGCTGTATCAGATCAGCAGAGCTCTGACTGTACAGACCAATGGGAGCTTGTTTATTTATTCATACTTGACTTATGTGTCACTATAATAGGTGTTTCAGTCTTCCCCAGACAGTTGAGACAGATAATGAAATGGGCAGACATACAGCGATGCATTAAGCTCTTTACTCTGTGAACACTCTGGTCAGAAGCACATTAACATTTCATGAGCGTTCAGAGCGTTCTGCTGTGAGGAGAGTGTGTGTGTGTGTGTGTGAGATATTTTACTCTGTGTGTGTTTTCATGTTTGCAGCCACTGAAAGCCTCCAGTCGCTGCTCCTGGTTCCATAGTGAGCGGGTAAAAATAGCACCCTGCTGCACATACAGCCCTCTGTGTTCCTGTGTGTAGGAATCTGGAGATGTGGGGGCTGAAACACACAGGAAATGGTTTCACTGCCTACAGAGTCCTTACTGCAGAGCTTTAAAAAAAAATGGTCAACATGATGGGAATGGTGAATGGGGAGTGGACAGAAGGCTGTGTTTGTGTGAGTGGGTGGGTGGCTGGGTGGAGGTGATGTGTCCATGCATGTATGTATGTGTGTATGTGTGTGTGTGTGTATGTGTGTGTGTGTGTGTGTGTGTGTGTGTGTGTGTGTGTGTGTGTGTGTGTGTGTGTGTGTGTGTGTGTGTGAGTGAGGGGGCTGTTTCTGGACTCCAGGCTCCTCAAAGGGGCCCTATGTGCTGCTATCAGCCTCTGGGACTCTGGGTTGGCAGTGGAGCACAGAAACAAAGCAGTTTGTTCATTTTCCTGGAAGAGCAGTGAACAAGTGTCTCAGTCAGAGCCAGGACCAATGGGTGGAGAGGGAAAGAGAGGGAAAGAGAGGGAAAGAGAGGGAACGAGAGGGAACGAGAGGGAAAGAGAGGGAAAGAGAGGGAAAGAGAGGGAAAGAGAGGGAGCGAGAGGGAAAGAGAGGGAAAGAGAGCTGGAGGTCTGTGCATAGCTGACAGATACTACAACACATTTACATAACGTGCACATGGCCACACTTCTATCTTTAGCTTCAGCATCAGACAAAGGCTGCCCTCTTCCTCCATCTACAGTATTCTGTTAAGGTGTCACCTCCTCAGGCTGCAGGTACACTGGTACCCCTGAGTCTGCTGGAGGTGGAGGAGGTGGAGGTGGAGGTGGAGGTGGAGGTGGAGGTGGAGGAGGTGGATGACTAAGAGGAGTGTGTTTTATTAGGTTCAGCAGATTTCTCCAAGAGCAGCATCCAACCCCAGAATGTGTCCTTGAGCCACATTAATGTGTGTGTGTGTGTGTGTGTGTGTGTGTGTGTGTGTGTGTGTGTGTGTGTGTCCAGGCTGCAGAGTGTGCCTCCATGACGCTGCTGATGAAGAAGCTGGATCACCTCAGTGACGGCCTCCAGGACGTCCAGAGAGCTGAGTCGTCCCACGCTGACATGGAGCAGCAGAGCAGCACGGTGAGTCTCTGCAACCAGCAGTGGAGGGAAACAGTTTGTTTTCATCTACAGTACAGGTACTAAAGTTTGGACACACCTTCTCATTCAATGTGTTTCCTTTATTTTCATGACTATTGACATTGTAAATTCATCAAAACTATGAATGAACACATGTGGAATTATGTACTTAACAAAAAAGTGTGAAATAACTGAAAACATGTCTTATATTCTAGTAAGCAAAGGGTGGTTACTTTGAGGAATCTAAAATACAAGACATGTTTTCAGTTATTTCACACTTTTTTGTTAAGAACATAATTCCATATGTGTTCATTCATAGTTTTGATGCCTTCAGTGAGAATCTACAATGTAAATAGTCATGAAAATAAAGAAAAACGCATTGAATGAGAAGGCGTGTCCAAACTTTTGGCCTGTACTGTTCATGCACATGTACTAAAGTGTGTCAGAGGGTAAAACACTCTGAAGTGAAGTGAATTTCACAGATTTATGCAGAATGTGGTTTGTATAATCAGGCCTGGATGGAGACTTTCCCTTTATGAATAGTTTGAACTTATATTTTGGGTTTCTACTAGAACAGCTTTACACACTAGCAAACACCTTGTTTGTCTCATACTACGCAGTGTTTAAGCATCTTTTAAGCTCTTTAAGCTCTAAAGAAACGTCCGCTCTGCTTCCATTGGTCATCTTCTCCGGGTCTTCTGCATCAGTGCTCGTTGCAGCAGGAAGTCTGAAACGTCTGATAGTGATCACCGTTACAATGATCCACATTACAGTAACAACCACTGACACTGAAGGTTAGACTTTGGTATGTTCACACAAGAACATTAATGGAAACAACTTTTAAAAGCTTCTATTTTCTTCAGGTAGCCCGTCTGCTACCTGAGGCTGCTGCTGTGTGCAAATTTTAACCATGTTGAGAAAAAGTCCCTTACTCTCAACAAAAAGTCGTCAAAACTCATGACAAACTGCAGAAACAAGACTAAAAGGAGCTGCAGCAGCCAAACTCTGCTGGACGTCCCGCTCCAAGCCGCCTCGCAGCTTCTTCTACTTAAGATTTAGAGAAAAGTGAGGAATGGCTGTAATGGCACTATGGCGCCACTTTTTATATAGTATATATTATATATATATTTTATAGTATATATTATATATATATTATAGCTGTGACATCACAACCGTCTTGCAATCCTGACGGCTTGTTTGAAGTTGAGGCTTCAGGTTTGAATACAGGCTGTGTGTATTATTCTGTTTCTGTTTATATAGCATCTAGATCTCAGTTTTTACAGCATGGAGCCTTTCAGTTTTTAATCTGAAAAGTTTTATTTATTATAATCAACCAGCTACTTTTTAAATGTGGCCTCATTTGTGCAAATATAGTTTCAGAAGTTTGCATTTCCTTCTCAGTTTGTGCAGAAGAGCATCACCATTTCTGAGTCTGGATTAGAACTCTTTTTATGAGGAGCTGACATAATTCATCATACTTAAAAATTGTAATCTTTGCACAAAAGTAAAAAAACAAGAGCTTTAAAACAGTGTAGCATAAGTATATAAATTACACAAAGGTTTGCATGAACTTTGAGTTATATTTTAAAATCGATGACATGAATTATGATTTGGCTGCAGAGTCGTCTAGTCAAAGCACTAAAGACATTACTGCTAGGAGACTCATATAATATAATATAATATATCAGCCTTTTAACAATTTACACTGTCCTTTATCATCTGGGGCCACACACACACACACACACACACACACACACACACACACACACACACCATACATTCTAGTACTTCTATCTTTGTGAGGACCATCATTGTAATAGAGAATTCCCTTGCAAGGTTATAATAGTTTTGGATTTTTCATTAGTTTTAGTTTTAATTGCGTTGTGATTTTTTGTTTTCAAATTCAGTTAGTTTTAATGAGTTTATAGAGTGAGTTTGCTAGTTTTTGTTTCGTTTTTATTAGTTGTAGTGTTTTGTAATGGGGTATTTGTTGGGTGGGAGATTAAAAGAGGTCACAGTAATTTTTGCCTTTATTTCCTTTGTCTTATCCATCTTCATTATGTATGAAAAAAGTTGACAAAGACGAAAATAAAGGACATTTTCACTATAATTTTAGTTAGTTTTGTAACCACAAAATACAGTTTCAGTTAATTATCATTATCATGTAACCTTTAACCCTTAAAGCAAAGTCTGAAATCTCAAAAAAAAGCCTTTAAAGAAGTGAGGACCGGCCGAAATGTCCTCACTTTGCAAAAATGTCCTCACAACGTTGGTTAAAAACGTGTTCCGGTCCTCACTATGTAGGAAGAACAAGAACAAGAACACACACACACACACACACACACACACACACACACACACACACACACATTTACCATGGAGTCATCATACATGAAGCACACATGTCGGGGAGTTTGTTGCCAGGTTTGCAGACTCTCCTCATATTTAACAGGGAGCAGATTAATTAGGAATAATACTGTATTCTGTCCTTTTTCCGCCAATAAATTAAAAATAAATCACATGACTCGTGAGGAGCTGCAGACAGAAGAGCTGAGCTCACAGCAGCTGACTGTTATTTTATTTAACATCATTTCTCCTCTCACTTTACATTCCAGTGGGCTCATTATGCTCACCAAGTGTAAATCTGGTGACCTCAAATAGCTCTTAAACCAACACACAGGGCTGCAGGAATTCTTATAAAACGGCTGCATTTAATCAAGATAATCTTAATCAAACTGTCTGGAACGCCAGTGAAACAGCAGGAGAACAGACGTTTTTAGCAGCGTGGGTCACATTATCTGTCAAAAGATTTTCTTAATGTAACAATGAAGATACGTTTATTTGCAGCGAGGTATGAGAGACAACACAGTTATGATGATCAATAAAAAAAATCAATAATAATGTTCTGTTCTGCTACCTGATAGAGGAAGAGGAGCAGAGCGAACATTTATCCCCAAAATGTCAAATATTTACGAGGTAATAAAGATGAAATGAGCTCAGCCCAGAACAGTAACGCATGAATTTCTCTCTCTGTCTTTTCTTTTTCTTTTTTGCAGTAAAAGGCAAAGAGTGAAACTAAATAAGAGTTGAAAACCACAATTCCAGAAAAATTTGGGATGTGTACATAACTTCAATAAAACAGAGTGTCACTTTTTGACATATAATGAATAAAAACTGTTCAAAGACAAAACATTTTATGTTTAAACTGATGCACTTCACAACAAATATGCACATTGACTTTTGAATTTGTGCAATTTCTCTTCCTTTTTATGTTTACACAGCATCCCAACTTCTGTGTGGGGCGTCACAATTCTCAAATCCACAATTCGATTCAGTTTTTTAAATCATTTTTTTAATTTTGTGTCTTTTTTTAGTCATTTTGTGTCTTTTTTGGTCATTTTGTGTCTTTTTTTTAGTCATTTTGTGTCTTTTCTGGTCATTTTGTTTCCTTTTTTTGGTCATTTTGTGTCTTTTTTTAAGTCATTTTGTGTCTTTTATGGTAATTTTGTGTCTTTTTTGATCATTTTGTGTCTTTTTTGATCATTTTGTGGTCAATTTGTGTCTTATTTGGTCATTTTGTTTCTTTTTTGTATGATCTGAACTGTGCTTGTGAGATTGTGTTCAGTGAGTGGGGGTCGGGGACAACATGCATGTTAAATTGGGGGTCGCGACTCAAAAAGGTTGAGAACTACTGCTCTATAGTACAGTAGTGATAACATCCCAACCTGGACAGTGTGTGCATGATGCTGATGTGTCTCAAAAAGACTGTCCACTGTGGGAATATTCTCCTCTTGCGTAAATGAGAAAGAAACCACTTAAATGAAGAGCAACAGATGAGGAAGTATAGAGTCATGCCCAAATTAGAAAGTCTGAGGAGAAGTTGACTTTCCGTTGGAGATGTACTTTTTTGGGGACACAGTGTCCTTGATGCTGTTATCTAACATAGTGAGAACATGAGCACAGCATCACGCCACGTCATGATGGAAACACACACACAAACCAGCATTGTGTGTTGTGATGAAGGGAATATGTCTCTGTGTGCATTGGAAGATTGGCTGCTTGCACGCTGTTTACTGAATATGTGACATTCCTTTCACTTCCATTTTCACACATGTTATCAGCTCAGTGCTGGTCAGGAGGAGGAGGAGGAGGAGGAGGGGGAGGAGGAAGAGGGTCTCCTCACAGAGAGTTGAGTCATGAAGGTCAAGCAGAGACGGACTTTCCAGAGCTGTCAGTGAGAGGACCAGGACGGGCTGGGGGGGATTTCTCAAAATGAGAGAAGGGCAGACAGATCATCAGCAGGGTCTTCTGTCTTCAAACAGTCCTCACAGACACCAGAACACTAAACACTCACCAGAACCAGACAGAGATACAGAGAGCTGCTGACACCAGGACAGGGTAAGAGACAGAGACTGATATCAAATCTGAAACTTCTGCATTAAAAATCATTGGTAACACTTTACAATAACCAACTAAATAATGTTTATAGATGGTTTATAAACCTATTATTAACCATTTTCAAAGTGCTATACATATTTAATCTTTAAATGTTTTCAACCAATTTCTAAAAGGCTTATGAATCATTTCAAAATCATTAACATGCTTAATATGGTGTTAAAAATGATGAGTGTAAAAATGAGTGCAACTAAAACAGTTAATAAACTATTAATTATAATTTAATTGTTTGTTATTGGTAAAGTAAATATAAACTTACATTAATATACCATCTATTTGCCATTTATAAATGATTTAGTCAGTTAAACATTAATAAATGATGTATTTACCATTCTAAATGGCCTACATACGGTTTATAAATGATGATTAAACGTCTGTTTACCATTTATAAATGATGGTTGTTGTAAAGTGTTACCAAATCATTTATTTTGGGACAAAACTGCAGTTAATATTAGCAAATAAGTCAGAAAAAGAGGAAGAAAGAGTAGCACAAGTAGTGTGTAAGTCATTTAAACAGATTTAGGATAAAAAGGAATGTTTCTTAGACATATAATTAAAAAATTGCAGAACAGGTTTGCACCTAGTGACAATATTATTATCAATATTTAGCAACTGAAGTGATATATTTAGCATCTTTATATTGAGGTTAAAAATGACTGAGGAGGACTGATGAAGAGCAGTTGTGGGAAGAAATGCATCTGACCTGTTGACTGTGTGTTGCGTTGTTCATAACTTGTATCAAACCTTTATTAAGCTTTATAGCTGACAAAAACAATAAAAGTCCACTCACTGGTTATATCAGCAAGTTTTTGATGATATTACATGATCTTCCCTCCACAGCTTTCCCAGTAAATGTTCAAATTGCTTTTATTTTCTGGGAACTTTGAGAATGTATTTTATTGGCATAACATTTAAATTCTTTAAATGTTATGCCAATAAAATACATTCTTAAAGGCCTTTTGATGAGATTGGGTTTGTCAGCTTCTGTTCCAGGGTTCAGACTGAACTTTCAATAACTTTTAAGCCAACACAGCAGTAAGACAAAGCAAGTCTTTTAAGTTCTCAGAGAAAATGGAGATTTTAGGGGACATATTATGCTCATTTTCAGGTATCTGTATCTGGGTTTCAACTAGAACTTGTTTGCATGCTTAAATGTTCAAAAAACACATATTTTTTTCTGTCTCTCTGAATATATCTGTATTGGCCTTCCGTCTGAAACGCTTAGCTTTAGCACATTTCTCTTTAAGCCCGCCACAAAAAAGAGAAATCATCTGTAACTGGCTTGCAAAAAAAAAAAAAAATCTGGCGCACCTGCATTAAGGCTAATCTGTGGGTGGAAATGGGGGCGTTATAATCTAATGAGCCTGCAGGTGAGTCTCTGATGGAGGCATTCCATAAAAAACAAACAACAAAACAACAGACTGGTTTATTTTATTTTTCTTAGTTTTTCATCATATGTCACCTTTAACCCTTTATCAGGCGAAGAACCGTATTTGGTAACTTCAGCGGATATCCAAAATAAAAAAAAGTTGCAAATTTAATAGATTAAAGTGGCAGATCTACAAGAAAAAAAGTTGCAGATTTAAGAGAAAGAAGTGGGAAAAAAGCAACTTTTTTCTCGCAGATTCACCACTTTAGATCTCTTAAACCTGCGCCTTTTTTTCTTGTAGATTTGCCACTTTAATCAAGTAAAATTGCTACTTTAGATTTACGAGAAAAAAGTTGGGGAAAAAACAACTTTTTTTCCTTGCAGAGTCACCACTTTAAATCTCATAAATCTGCGCATTTTTTCTCGTAGATTTGCCACTTTAATCTAGTAAACTTTTCCTCCCCCGGATCCGTATGTTGTTTTTTTTTTACACATTCTGGCAGTATGTAATATCCTCCAATATTCTCTAGGGTTGAAATTTGGAATTTGCAAGTATTTCAATGAGTGTCCTATGAAGGGTTAATAAGCATTAAAGCAGCAGCATCTTTCTGACTCCTTCTTCTTCTCCTCCTCCGTCCTCTCAGGGTTCTCCAGTGAGTCTGGATCCAGGAGCCTCCAGATCTCCTGACCAGCCCGAGCCTCTGACCCGCCGCCGCTCGCGACCTTTGACCCGCAGCAGGCCGCTGACCCGCTCGTCCCTCTCGTCCCCAACGCATCTCCACGCTCGCCGGGCCAGGGTGAGTCAGACTCTCTGTGTGTGTGTGTGTGTGTGTGTGTGTTGACTTGTTAACTGCAGCCTGACTGATTCAGCATTTTTGAGGCTGATACTGCTGATTTATTGTCAATATGACCTTTTTTATGCACTGATTTTGCACAGATTTGCTTCTGCAAAGTTGCTCACAAGGCTGCTTTCTGAAACAAATAACGTTATTTTAGATTATTTGACATAATTGCAATACAGGAGCATCTCAATACAGTAGAATATGATGGAAAAGTCCATTTCCAGTAGTTTAAGTCAAACAGCCCCAACCAAGTTTTGAATCATATAGAAGCCAATATTTCCATATTTAACATACTTTTTAAAATTGGTCTTTTGTAAATTGTTTTTTTGAGACACTGATTTTCAGGTCTTCATTAAATATAAGCCATAATCATTATAATTAGAAGAAATTAGATAAATTAAGACATGAAATGTTTCATTCTGTGTGTAATGGATCTATGGAATGTGATTTTTTTCCACTTTTTGAATTTAATTACTTACATAAATTAAACTTTTCTATGATATTCTAATTTATTGAGATGCACCTGTATGATATATAGGTCCTGCTTTAGTTTGCAGTGGTTGTTATGTATACAATCAAAAATGAGTGTTTGTGATTCTGTTTGTGCTCCTCCTACTTTACTATTCACTGCACATCAGAGACAAGCTGAAGCTTTTAGTAAAGAAACAGCAACAGCAACCTTCTTCCCTGAATTTAATCACAAATGCTCCTCATCCTCAGTCCACTGCAGCTCCTCCCACTTTAGCCCAGTGTTTACTGATACATGAACACATTGGATGTCACTCTCAATCAGTTATGATGGCTGTGATGATTATGATGATTTAGCCCACGTTTACGCTCGCGGGTAAAAACCACAAAATATTTTATGTGAAGTGCCTTTCGTTTAGACGGTGACGGCGTTTTTGGGGCTAAAAGACGCAAAAATCTGAAACCACCCTCCAAAGTGTAAAAGTGTAATCCTCTCCTCCGTAGCGTGTCGTCTACACTGACAAGACACAAAACTCTGATCTGATCTGCTCACGTCACGTATGTGTTTACGTCACATACATGCTCCAGGACAGGAAATAAAGAAACGTGGGATTATTTCCATGGTGGGACCTTCAAGCTGCTCTGGCAGCTCTAATAAACTTACAGGAGTCTTTCCACCAAATGTCCAGGATATGTACAGATAGTATTAGTGAACAGAGAAGGATCTGGAATTACCTCCATCACATTCTGGATGCAGCGATTGGTGGGAGGAGCCAGACGGCTGTGAACGAGACCTGGGAGATCTAGTGATGGAGGAGAACTTTGTGGAAGGAGTAGCTGATGAAAATGTGTGGCGTGAAAACTTCTGCATGCCCAAAGATGCTCTTATGGCTTTAAGTGATGCCGCCTGGCTGCATACAATCACATTCACACACTTTAGATCACCGTATCAGCAGATTTCCTCCTGAAAACGCTCGTCTAAACGAAGAATAAAAAGTGAAGACAAGACGCCACTTTAGGTCTTCTGTTCAGACCGTCCTCGTGTAAACGGAGCCTTAAAGAGTTCAAACCTCACTCTGGTTTGGATCTAAACAACATGAAACACTTTGCAGCTGACCTGCACACAGAAGCTTCACAGACATGTCTGATTAATAGAAGTTGATCAGTGAACCACCTGAAGAAATGTTTTCATGTCTAACAAACTCAATTAGTAAAATCTTTTCAGTGAAACCTTCATTTGTTGCTGTGTATTTGGGACAGAGTGTGCTGAGCTGAAGCTCTTTACAGGAAAGCACTTTCTCTTTTTCACCGTTTAATCTCTCTCCTCCACTTCTCCTATCATCTCTCCTCTGTTCCAGTCTGCATGACCTCCTGCTGCTGTAGTGTAAATAAGGTGAAAGTGAAAGTGAGGCAGCTCAGCTCCGTCCAGCAGAATACAAGCTCAGCTCTTTCTGAGTCAGCACTGCAGCAACAACACAATGCACCACAGATACAACTGTCACACAGGTTATGTAATTATAGATAAGGGAAAACACCAAGTTTTTATTTATTCATTGGTTGGAGATGCAGACAGGAGGACCCACATAAAAAAAGACTATACCAGTGTGTTTACGCTATATTTAGAATATTTTTATACCGTTATGATGTCATCAGGAAACCCTTATTGATCAGGAGCTGAAGAAGTTATTTTTCTTTTCTTCCAAGCCAACAGACACTGGAAACAAACAGTCATTTTACTAGCAGAACGCTGGAGCTACTGGTCTCCCAATGCTTCCATCTGTTGGTTGGTTTGTGTTTTTCTGTGAAACTAAATTCACCTTTTATTCACCAAACTAACACAATCAAACAAACACACTGAATGATCAAGGCGGCGGTAGACAGCACCTCCTGTGTTCTGTGAGCTAGAAGAACTGTTTTTGTCAATAGTCTGGTGTCTTTAAAGAGCTCAGAGATGATAGAAAGACTTCAGTTCTCTATCAAGAGAGGTTCGTCTGATGGCAAGGTAAAGCCATGACATTATTCTTAATAAAGCACACGCTTAAATTGATTTTTTTTTTAGATAGCTTAAGTTTTGGTGCAGTACATTTAATAGCTTCTTCTGCAAATGCTGTCAAAACAGCAATTATATGTCACAAAAAAATCTGACAAACTTGAAACTAGATTTTGTTATTAAACTTTTTATTTGAAGAAAAACAAAACAGCACATACATGTTGCTCTACATCTTGTAAACATGTCAAGTCTTTTCATCAAAACATACAAAGAAAGAAATGGTTTTAAAAAATAAACAACATAATATAAATAAAATCAAAATCACATCCTTGCAAAAGCATTTAAACTCTATCACAATACTCTTACAAAGACATACTTATACCTAAATTGATAGGCAACTTGAAAATCAGAAAAAAAATAAAATAAAGATAATAATGATAATTCGAAAATCATAATAACAGCCTGTGAGTTTATCTGCCCCATGTAAACCTTCCTTCATCCATGTTTTCTTCTGCAAACAGAACCTTATCATGGGGTGATAACATTGATGACAAGAGCAACATCAACTCAAATGATAATACTAGTAAATTAAATAAAGACAGTTTGCTACATACATGTATAGCCCTGACTAATACTAGTATAGTTTGAAACTAGATTTTAACCTGCAAACATAAACTGAGATGACACGTCTCACAGTGGTACAATGCCCTTGGTCAGTCATCCTGAAGTGTAAGAATTATTAGTTGTGTGTGTGTGTGTGTGTGTGTGTGTGTGTGTCAGTAAGGGCCGTGGGATCAGACTGAGGCTGAGGACTGGGTTGGTTTATTTTCCCCTGACCGTGACTGATAAAGTACAGCTGTCCAAACTGACACACACACACACACACACACACACACACACACACACATTGTTCATCTCCACTCTAAATTTAGAGCACTCTTTTGTCTATTAGAAGAATTACCACAATCCAGTCATTTTGTGAATAAGTCATTGTTTTATCTGTATTGTTTATGAGAGCATAGAGCAGACTGAGCATGGGAACAGCCTTCATATATTCATCATAATGTCCTCAACTTGATTAGAGCTCCGTCTTAAATTCATCTTCAAGTTTCCAGCTTTCAGATAAAGTACACCACTTCTATGTGATATCTACTTGACCTGCTCTCTCCCCCTAAAGACCCTCTGGAGCTATAAAAGCATCTATAAAAGGGGTTAGACAAGAAGTTAAAGGACTGATTTTAGAGCAATTTTCTGATTTTGTCTGGTTACATTTTGGTGGAGAAATATTATGATTACCAAACTAAGAAGCCTACGTTGTTATTGACTTTCATTGAATAAATACTGCATTTAGATGAGTGATATGGTTAGTAAGAGGTCCTTTAGAGCAGTAGTTCTCAACCTTTTTGAGTGGCGACCCCCAATTTAACATGCATGTTGTCTCACTGAACACAATCTGTTCAGATCATATAAACTCAGTTGATACGACGTATTTTGGACAAATAATGAAGCAGACAACAACTAAAAACAGTCAGCTTCAAGCCAGAGACTCCTTGTAAAGCAATAACTTGCTACTTTGGCATTTGTCAGAAAAGACACAAAATGACCCAAAAAAGAATCAAATTAACCACAAAATGACACAAAATGATCAGAAAAAGACACAAATTGACCAAAAAAGACACAAAATGGCCCAAAAAAAGAAACAAAATGACAAAAAAGACACAAACTGACCACAAAATGATAAAAAAAAGACACAAAATGACCAAATAAAAGACACAAAATGACCAAAAAAGACACAAAATGACCAAAAAAAGACACAAAATGACCAAAAAAAGAAACAAAATGACCAAATAAAAGACACAAAATGACCAAAAAAGACACAAAATGACCAAATAAAAGACACAAAATGACCAAAAAAAGACACAAAATGACCAAAAAAAGAAACAAAATGACCAAATAAAAGACACAAAATGACCAAAAAAGACACAAAATGACAAAAAAGACACAAAATGGCCCAAAAAAGAAACAAAATGACAAAAAAAGACACAAACTGACCACAAAATGATAAAAAAAAGACACAAAATGACCAAATAAAAGACACAAAATGACCAAAAAAAGAAACAAAATGACCAAATAAAAGACACAAAATGACCAAAAAAGACACAAAATGACCAAATAAAAGACACAAAATGACCAAAAAAAGACACAAAATGGCCCAAAAAAAGAAACAAAATGACAAAAAAAGACACAAAATGACCACAAAATGACCAAAAAAACCCACAGAATGACAAAATGACCAAAAAAAGACATTAAGTGACCAAAAAGACTAAAACACATTAACACATGAACACTTTAACACAGTGGAGACAGAGCTGACTTCCAAAATGATTTGGCGACCCCCAGAAATCATCTCGCGACCCCAATTGGGGTCCCGACCCCAAGGTTGAGAACAGCTGCTTTAGAGTCCTAGAGGTTAGATGATGCTTGTGTTTGTTTAGTGATTTACTGTATATGAGCTCAGGGCTGATGGGAAATCCTGCAGAATCTCTTGTGTTATTCCAGTAGGTCCTACAGGAGCATCTCTTGGTGAATCTCTGGGGGTTTTCCTCTGAAACACTGTCATGTTTTCATAATGTCTGGTTAGGAAATAAGGAAATCAATCTGGGGCATTTAGTCACTGAATGTTATTTGTTGTAAATTCTTGTGAATTCCGGGACTTTTTGAAGGAGTGTGTGGCGTCTTCCTCATGATCAGAGTCTCCGCTTTAATTTCCTGTGTTAATATTTCAGCTGTTGAATATGTGAGTCATTAATTGTTGGTGGTGGATTTTACTGTTACTTCCCTCTCCTTCCTCTACCTTTTTTATTAGTTTTTACACCATTCATCATCTATTTGTCATGTCACATCCTCTTTTCCTCCTCCTCTTCTTTCAGCTCCCAGATTCCCAGGAGATCACACACACACACACACACACACACACACACGCAATATCCTTTTCCAATTTCCTCTCATTTATGTGCATGGTTTATTATGAGTTAATTTGCTTTTCCTGAAGTCGCTTTATTCTCATTCATCAAGCAGATGTCACCTAATTAAACTAAATATTCTTCACTGTTAATTAAAATAATTATCTGGCTAATGTTCAAATAAATAAGCCTTTTAGAGCTTTGGTTGGTTTTCATATGATCATGTAGCGTAAATGTTTTTCTGTTGGTTGATCCAGATTGTAAATGTTGGTGATTTTCCCAGTGAGGCCTCAGCTGCTGCTGTGTGAGGAGAGTGTGTACGAGGGAAACGCAGTCGTTTCCTTTGGCTGATGTTGAGTTTACATTCTCAGAAAGCTTCAGTGTAGAATCACTAAGTGTTTGTATATTTTACTGCTTTTGTTTTGGGACTCACTGTGTATTTTCTTCTCTTTTTTCTTGTCAGGCTGCTGCCAGGATGACCAGCGGATCAGCAGGTAAGATAACCTTTGTGTGTGTGTGTGGGTGTGTGCGTGTGTGTGTGTGTGTGTGTGTGTGTGTGTGTGTCCAGTATCCATTCAGTTGGATTGTTTGCATTCCCGCTTTGGGATAAAACCGGACTTCTGGGAATGTCTCCCACAGGATTCCCAGCCAGTATGTCAAACCTCAACCACCCAGAAGTAATGATATACTGTTTCTACTATAACACACACACACACACACACACACACACACACACACACACACACACACAGCCTGTACACATACACAACACATGCATATTCAGGTGCATAAACAAAGATATGCGGGCGAGCTCGTGCAAAAAACACAAATACTTTGTGCTTTGAAGTTTTGGTTTGGTGGAATTTGTCTCGTGATAAATCTCGGAAGCTTATCATATTTTCACCAGAACAAAAACAGAGGTGTTCTAATAAAAAATATCTCTTGTGTGTCACGTAGACAACAACAGTGGACACACAAAGTGTTTCTGACTCTCAGTGAGAAAACAAGATGTTTGTTCCTGGCTCTCCTCTCCTCCTCCTGGTTTGTTTTCTGCTGGCTGCTGTTAGTTAGCTTTGGTGTTAGCAATATGACTAAAGACTTTTCAGAAGAAACCTTGATTGCAGTGTTGTGTATGAACTCATATTTTTGGTGAACATAGAAGTGAACAAATGATTTTGCGTGTAATCAATGTCAGCATGAGCACTGTTCACTTCTGCAACAGTTAATGAGAAGCAAACTCTGACAGCAGCCTCCATGCCAGTGTTGTGTTGTTGTGTTGTTGTGTTGTAGTGTTGTGGTGTTGTTGTGTTGTAGTGTTGTTGTGTTGTTGTGTTGTAGTTTCAGTCACAGAGTGTTTCCCTCCCATAGTTTCCTCCAGCAGCAGTTAAAAGACAAACACAACATCTAAGTGTTGCTTTACAAAACACTTACATTTTACTTCAATCAATTTCAAATACAAACTTATTTATATTTATTATTAACGCTAACCAATGTAAAATGCTTTTGTCTTAACGTCACCAGTTACCATGGTCACTCAATCTGACATTTTATACACATTGTACCCACCAGGTCCGAAAAAATCATTCAGAACATCTCCAGCTGACCACAATTTGAATCACTTTGTTTTTGGATTTGTGTCTTTTTGTCCTGAGAGTAAAGTTTTGTAGCCAGTGATTGAGAGTGTGAGATGATTAATGAGTCCCACTCTAACCTTTGTCCATACGTCTTATCCTCGCTCGCCCTCTTTGATTGACATGCACAGGCGTCATGGCGACTGTAGTTAACTGCAACCAGGGAGAGATGTCTGCATTCGCCACTCTGCAGGACTGTTTATTTTGGTGTGTTTTGTCTCTATCTGTGTGTGTGTGTGTGTGTGTGTGTGTGTGTGTGTGTGTGTGTAGATGTCGGGTGTCTCCGATGACCATCAGCGACGGGTCACATTACTGTCAGTGATAGTCCACGGAGGAGAGGTGCAGTCTGGGTAATGAGGCCCCAGAGGCTGCAGGGAGGTCAGAGGTGATGCTGTCGGTGGCGCGGTAGACAGTTAGTGTGTGTGTGTGTGTGTGTGTGTGTGTGTGTGTGTGTGTGTGTGTGTGTGTGTGTGTGTGTGTGTGTGAGACAGAAACATTTCATACAAACACGGCAGCGCTGAGCGAAGAGTGCAGATTAGTCTCGTTGTGCTTCAGGGTTTGTTTTCTCACTTGAGAGTGTTTATTTGCTGCTGTGATATGAGGAAACACTTTGGCTCTTTGACAGAAATCCCGTCTAATCAGTGTGTGTGTGTGTGTGTGTGTGTGTGTGTGTGTGTGTGGGCTGCAGGACGGATATGATACACACATATCTCTGCTCACATAGCTCACATTCAGTCTGCTCTCACAGATAAGTAGGGAATTCCTTGCAGGGAGTTTTAACGTCATACCTGTGTTCTCTGCTCTCTTTATCTCACTGCAGCTTTTCTAATCATCTTTTGATGTTTCCAACGTGTGACTTGTCTCTGGGTGTGTGTGTGTGTGTGTGTGTGTGTGTGTGTGTGTGTGTGCATGCATGCCATCATGGTATGTGCTTTAAATCAAATCTGCCCTCAGGCCACTGAGGAACAGGTTTTAATCCCTGCAAAGATGAAAGGATTTATTTTCAATACATTTTTCTCCAAAGAATTAATATGCAATAACAGAGAAGTATTTATGTATAAATGCATGAGCGCTTTACTGGAGCTCCAGTTTGTTTGTATTTCAGTGATCTGTTAATCTCCACGCTGCTGACTGTTACCTGCTTCTACTACACCTGCACTAAATCTGATTATTTAGCATTTAAACTGGGTTCTTAACCTGAATGGAATCACTTCATATCCTCCACAAGCTCAAAGATGAAGAAGTCATTAAATAGAGCAAAGCAAATCGTTTGCGTTCAAATAAAATGTAAGTAATATGCTTAGTAAAAGTAAGATGCATTCAGACCAGCAGATAGACAAAAAAACCTCTTTAGGACCTGAAACAAGGGATGCACAATGATATCAGCAGAAAAAAATACTTGAGATATAAGATATAAGATATAAATAAGATACTGACATTTTCTCAGAAATGAAACATATCCGTCTTTATGGCAGACCAATAAGATGACAAAGGTTTTTCAAACCGTCTATTTATTTATTTGAGATGTAACCAGTAAGTCTGTCTATTTTTAAGGGCATTGTGTTGCATTGCTGTGTTTTATAGTGAGGCATTATGATAACAGTAGGAATAACAATATCTCCATTCCCCGACAGGAAAGACTTGATGTTCTCTGCAGTTAGGTGCAAGAAAATATGTGAATATGTAAGCAATGAATCAGTTCATTCAAAATGAGTTGGGGAATATCGGCATATAGGATATCTGCAAAGATCCCAAATCATGCATCTCTACTTGAACACAAAGTTCCCGACTCCAACACTGGACCGTCTCGACTCGACACATGACTCTGGACTTGAAACTTCCTCATGACTTGCAAAACAATGATCTATAACAACAGCTCTAATCTCCACTAAATATATTCATTTTGTAATAAGAAAAATAAACATAAATGATAAGTAAACTCTTCACCCTGCACAGAGTTTAAAGTCCAACATACAAACATAGTTTTGCTCTTTTCCAACAAGCTGGATGAATACACTACTACTGCTCTGGTCAAAATAAAGATATTTTAGAAGTGTTGGCTATGGACAGCTATGGATGACCTCGGCATGAACCAAACACATTCTGTACACTTTCATTGCAGTCAGATTATAAAAAAACATGTAATCCGTCAGTATTTCCACATTATTGGAAAGCAGCTTGGAGAGGTGGACCCAAAGGTTCTCCCTCGGTTTAGCTGTACACTCTTTTTTTTGGCATTACTGCTTTATTAGATAGTGACAGATAGAAAAGGGGACGACATGCGGTAAAGGGACCTCAGGCTGGACTCAAACCCGGGTCCGCCGCAGCAAGGACTCAGCCTTACTGGGACGTGCTCCACCAGTGTGAGCTACCGGGACGCCCAGCTGTACTCTCCCTAACAGCTTCTTCTCTCTGGTGTCAAAGTGTCAGAGGGTTCAGTGTTTCCCACTGTGTGTTACGCAGAAGATACCTCACACAGAAAAGCAGTCGGCTCAGCAATTAACTGGCAATAAACCTTAATAACGTAATGACGGTGGCGTGTTGTGGCGTTAACGTGTGTGTGTGTGTGTGTGTGTGTGTGTGTGTGTGTGTGTGTGTGTGTGTGAGCAGCTGTGATCTTTCAGACCCACCAGAGTGCATGAATTAAAGGTTTGTGATGCTAGGAGGTCCCTTATTAACTCAGTAAGCTCACTAAGTAAGTGTGTGTGTGTGTGTGTGTGTGTGTGTGTGTGTGTGTGTGTGTGTGTTCTTGTACTCCCTACATAGTGAGGACCAGAACATGTTTTTAACCAACAGACTGAGGACATTTTTGCAAAGTGAGGACATTTCGGCCGGTCCTCACTTCTTTAAAGGCTTTTTTTGAGATTTCAGACTTTGTTTTAAGGGTTAAAGGTTACATGATGATGATAATTAACTGAAACTGTATTTTGTGGTTACAAAACTAACTAAAATTATAGTGAAAATGTCCTTTGTTTTCGTCTTTGTCCACTTTTTTCATACATAATGAAGATGGATAAGGCAAAGGAAATAAAGGCTAAATTTACTGTGACCTCTTTTAATCTCCCACCCAACAAATACCCCATTACAAAAAACTAAAACTAACACTAAAACTAATAAAAACTAAACTAAAACTAGCAAACTCACTCTAAAAACTGGTTAAATCCAAAACTATTATAACCTTGCAAGGGAATTTACTGTTATAATGAGGGCCCTCACAAAGATAAAAGTACAAGAGTGTGTGTGTGTGTGTGTGTGTGTGTGTGTGTGTCCCAGCCTCTCCCTCTGTTTCTTCCCTTTTCATCCCCCTCTGTCTTTCTGTCTTTGTCTTTCTGCCCTCTGCTGTCTTTTCCGATCGTTCAAACCGTAAATCGACCCGCACAAGGAATTTTTGTTTTGTTTCCACGTCTATTTTCCATCTTGATTTGTTTCACTGGAACTGTTTGAAGTGTTGCATGATATTATTTGTGTCTCTGTTTGTTGCTTCTCAAGCCCTTTATTTTATGTGTGAAGATTCCACATGCATAAGGACTTTGTAAGGTTTTGTAACAAAGCTGCAGCCTTTTACCTGAACATAAGTTTCCAGCAACCGGCCACTGAAAGGGCTGATAACAACCTACTGGACTACTAGAAGCTGGATACCTGAAGGAACACACATTCAATGGTGTGATAACATTCAAACAGATGCCTCCAACTCCTGTATGCATGGCTCCTTAGCTGTTAAAATGCTCCACTATGGTCACAAACTAGCTGCTAACTTTGTCTGTCTGCTGTTTGCTACTGTACGGCAGAATTCAGTTGTTTTTTAGAGGTTTATCACTGATTGCAGCTGCCTCCTGAGGCTGGAAACAACACTGATGTGATGAGACTGAACCAGACCAGTATGCTGCAGGTCATAAAACTAAAAAAAGTGAGCTGAAAGATTGTAAAAGTCTACTCCTCCTGTGCATATGTGTTGGCATGTGGTGACACACATATGAGTGCCTGTACACACTTGTGTGTGTGTGTGTGTGGTCCTGCAGCCTTACACTAGCACATAGAAACCAGGAAGTAGTCTGGGCCCTGAGGATTTTCCTGCTAAAATGCTTATTTTAACCGTTTAAAACCTCGCTGCATGTGTATTGCTCCTAAGTGGCTCTAAAATGAGCCACTCAGCACCAAGGCTGCTATCAGCCTGATCTGCTCTCATGACCTGTGGAGTTTCCTCTGTGTCCATTAGCTATTGTTCCCCTGGCGGTCCTGCCCCAGGTCCTGCCCCAGGTCCATACCTCAGTCTGCACCCCGTAGCCCTCCGCACTCGGCTTTCAAACCCCCACGTCTGTCCCTGAATGCACCGTCTACCCCTCCCCGTGCAGGTCCATACTTTATCCCTCAGCCTGGTCTCCCCCTGTTTCCCATCTGGATCATCTCCCCCTCCGTCCTGCAACTGAGACCTTTGCTTTGTGTCCCGGCCTCAGGCGGACCACAGTGATAGCATCTCCTCCTGTAGGTGATCAGCCTCCAGAAGAGGAGGTGGACCATGTCAACAGGCTTATCTTGGCAGGCCGGTCAAGGGAAGTTGTTGTTGTTGTTACTGGAGAGAGTTTGAGGGGATCGACACTCTGAATGAGCTCCTGACCCACTTTCTCCTTCTCCTTCTCCTTCCTGGCCCGTTTGTCTGACGGCTGGTGCAGAAATATTGACAGAGACACAGTGATCCTGTTGATTCAGGCCCATGTGAGTAGATGGTATAATGTTGGCTCCTTGTTTCAGTTCACACCCTTTTATGATGATACATGATAAACATACAGATCCTAGAATAATAATTAAAAAAACATTAATTTTTCATTCCACTGTTCTGTATTTTAGATACAATGTCAGGAAGGAAAATCTAAATTGTTTCCACTCACAATTTCTTCCTCTGGAAAAAAACGTCTTCAAGCTTTAAACAAAAACAACTTTTTTCTGCCCTCCAGTGCTCTTTTCCTCTCTTTCTTTCCTCTGTTGCTGAGTCTTCTCTGCCTCAAACACCTGTCAATCACAGTGGCATTCTCATGTATTAAGGTCAAGGGTCAAGTTGACAATATCTCCTCTGAATACTAAACGATTTATTCCATTTAAAAAAAAAATACTTCACCCTTGAAATGACTGTTTGTGTATCAGTTACTAATGGAGAATCTCAAATGGACTAAATAATAATAATAATAATAAATCCTTGATGAGCTGACATAGTTTCAAAACATTCATTAACAAAATCTCACACGACTCATGCAGCATAATCCAAGTCTCGTTTATTCAGTTTACTCAGTACTTCCTTAACCCTTTTTGTTCAAACTTTTAACTACACTAAAACTTTTTCTTCTTCTTGTCACTTCACTGCTTGTCTTGTCTGAAACAGACTTGCAGTGCACCTGCACAACTCTGAGACAGCAGTGGCAGGTTTTGGCAATAATGCATGTGTTTGGCAAGTATTTAAGCATACAAATGGATAAATGAGACTTTAGAAATGATACTGCTGTTGTGTGGGAGTTGGTAAACGGATGTTTTGATGTAATTTACCCACATGTACTTAAATACACTAACATTTTTTCATTCACCAAGTTTTCTTCAAGAATTTACGGTAACATGCTTTAAGTAACTGATATACTGCTGTTGGTCATTTTAAATGTGAAGTATTCCCTTAAAGCACAGATCTGTGAAAGAACATACTTTCTTTGTGCAAATAAGATTGTTTAGTTTGCTCTTATTATTTACCTTCTTAATATCCAGAAGCAACTTTATTTTTCTGCAAAGCTGCGTTTTGTTTTTTTGCTTAATATATAGTATATAAGTTTTCAGTTTGTGCTTTGTGTTTTGTTGCTGAAGGTGGAAAACATGAGATATCACATAAACAGATGTTGTGATATGAATCCTGCAGCTTCAAAATGCTTTTTGAGGAAGTGAGCAACATATGGAATTACTATGTGATTACTCTGTGTGTGTGTGTGTGTGTGTGTGTGTGTGTGTGTGTGTGTGTGTGTGTGATCCCTGAAAAGAGATAGTATGAGCTTGGAATGTAGGTCAAGGTCACAGTGTGCCATCTGTTCAATGGTTTCATTTAATCTGGAGGTTTTCCTCTTTAAACAGACTGAAGGTAACAAGCTGCAGACATTTATTCTGCAGGAGGACGAATGATTCTGCTGCATGAAGATGGATTTCTGTTCCTGTTTACTTTTGATTGCAGTGCAGCCAAAGATTAGAAGGAAGCAGTTCTAGTATTACAGTATGAGTCTTGGTGGGTTCTGCCTGCATGTGTGAGTGAGGAGTGAAGCAGCTCAGCAGCTCGGCCTGAATGACTGAGTGCTGCTGAAAATAGAAGACGGAGACCAGGGAGACAGTGGCAGGGAGGAGGAGGAGAAGAAGATGAGGAGGAGGAGGAAGGTAGCTGAGCCGACATGTAGATTTTAAGGATCTGGGAGTGAGGAGTGGGTTGGACAAGATGCTTCTGTCACGTGATCCGTTCAATCATTCATCAGCCTGAACTCTTTAACCCAGAACTCTTTTTACAGTAATACTATCACAGAGCAGGAGACTCAGTGGAAGCAGAAAACCCTGAAAACTGGAAGTTGCATGTTCAGAAAAGACAAATATACTCAGAATTGAGCTAAAATTACACTAATGAATGCATTCAATCTTCATTTTTAGTTGTGATGAAGAAATAGTGGAGTGTTTGGAGTTTTGGCCTATTTTTGCAGTTTTTTGACTCTTCATTCTGCCTGTTTATATTAAATAATGTTTACCATGTCCTGTTGGTATCATTTCTTTCACCTATATGGCCTGATCATTATTTATTCACTTTGACTAACTGGATCAACATTTTGAACCAAAAAAATTATATTTTTTTACTTTCAAAAACACAATCATGCTCAGTGAAGAATTGTAAATGTTGCTCCCAAATATAACATAAAAGAGGTAAAATAAGGAAAACATCTACTTCTAGTTTTCATACTTCATATATTTGACCTTATCTCCTATCATCATCAAAAGTAAAGGCAGTACACTGTAAAAAGTGTTTGTAGAAATTACAGTAAAATGCTGTCAAATTGCATGAGAAATACGGCCTAGAATAAAAAATTGCATATCACCATAATAGACGCTTTTAATTACTGTCACAGAATAGAACAAAACTTTTGTAAAACACACAGTTTTACTGTAAAAATATTTTTAAAAATCATGTAAAATGAATGGAGAAATACCATATTGTCTCAAGGACACAATTACCTTTAAATAAACGGACTACTCAGTCTAAATTACAGTTTTTGCTGATATTTACATTTAAATTTACAGTAGAAAACCCACTCACTGTCATTTTTACGGTGAAATTCTGGCAACCACAGCTGCCTGAATTTTACCGTAAATTTAACAGATTATTTTTGACAGTGTACTTTAGAGGGAAACATGCTGCTTCATCTTCACGTTATGAGGACTTCATGTGATTGGAGACAGATCATGCAAGAGAGACTTTGAGCATCTTTGTGACCATCACGTGCAGTTTGTGCAGATTTTCGCTGCTTTTCTGACACAATTTTCTAACCTGAAATGACCTTAAAGGAAGAAGAGGAGGAAACTCCTCCTCCCTCTGCTCCACCTTCTCCTCCTCCTCTTTTTTGCATCCTTCTCCAAACCAGCTCTGTCTGTTTCTGTTACGGCTGCTGCTAGATCTCCCTGGAGACAGCCTCTCTGCTGTTTTCCTTCTGAAAGTCACATCTCAGTCCTGTCCAGAGAACATGTCCACTGGGCTGCTGTGATTGGCTGTCAGAGCCCTGGAATGTGTGAGACAGAGGTTGACCTCAGGGCCAGCTCACCATCCACAGATCATATCCTCCAACATCACAGCAGAGGAACACAAACTCTCCCTGGATCAAAGTCACTGGAAGTTTTGTGGTTTTCCCACACAGAAGTGTTTAATTTCTGACCTGTGGTCTCTTTTGTTTCTCCTCATCCTGTCTCTCAGCCCACAATCCACTCTGTTTCTACACTTTCTTCAGCCATTTTCAGCTCTGCAACTGAGTTACTACGACTCTACAAGACACGTCATCCTTCATCTTTTACTTTAAAAGCAAATGAAAAAGCAGTGGGATTATTCAACACTTCTCTGTTCTAATTAGCCAACTGAAACCTGTGTTTTTTCAGAAAATGTGATGATTGTGTTAAAGGCCACTGCTGGTTAAATAAGACAATATTTCGATTAAGGTGCACAAGTTTCTTATAGCATTCAATTCATATTGCTGTTTACACGCTGCACAGCATAGTCCTATTATTTAATTTAATTTTATTATTTAACTTCATTTAATCTCTAGAAATCACTGAGGGGAAGAGCAACAAATCATAAAAACACAATGCAATTAGAAACAAACAAAAAACAATAAAAAAAAAACTCTGTTACATTCAAGAACAGAATAGTTTGTTGTTCTGGTTTTAAACTGACCTGTAGCTACGATGTGTTCTGTTTTGTTGTTTGCAGCAGAAAACTAAAAGACGTTCCTCCAGATGTTGTTTACACGCGGAGCATCAAGCATTAGTCGATCACTTGAGAAGGAGAATAATGATTATGAGACCAGTTTAATAAAACATAAAGTGATATATGATGGCAAGTTTCCACTAAGAGCTTTATAAATAAATAAAATCCAATGCCTTACTATAAGAGATGTCCACACAACCTTTTCATATATATGCATTGATGCATGGTGTAACTCAACGCTGATACATTCTGAATAAATAAATGAGACGCACACACACATTACAGCCAGACCGTCACATCCTACTCACACTCACTTTCTGTTTTCTACCATCGTCCACCGACTGTAAGATCTCCTTCATCTGGTCCAAACTAGAGCCGACAGATATACTGGTTGGCTTTTATGATCAGCTGATATGGGCCCTATCAAAGGCGTATTGGTATCAATGTATATGCTGTCTGATATGTGCGGTTATGAAAACATTTTTAAACAATATACAATGCAGAAAATGTTGCTTAAATTATGTTTGCTCTTAATTTTTCAATTCCTTTTTTTTTTCAATCATCAGCAATTGACTGAAACTGAACAATAATGATGTTTTTATTTTTTTTTATTTTCTCACTTTTATTTTGTAGAATTGGCTGACAATGTAATACATTGTTTGTATGATAAAGTTTAATGTTTGTGAAAGTATCTCTCTGGGTACAGAGTGGTGAAAAATCGGTGCAAAAACAAAGGTTGATTGTCATTCCAGCTCAAAAAAATGACTAGATCGGCCATTTTCCCCCTCTTAAAGCAGTATATAAATATATATAGATATAAATATCAACATCAATCTCTTGTTTTCTGCTCTAATCCAACCCCCTTTTGAAAACATCCCCAACATCCAAGACTTCATGATAGACCTTTCCCTCAAAACACGAAGCATTGTGATGTGATGCCTCATTCAAAACATGTAGGGATTTCTTTTTTATCTTCTCCTGTGTTTCACTGCTTCGTAATGGGCAGTCGGTGACCTAGAGGTTAGGAATTGGGCTTGCAACTGGAGATTCGCTGGTTCGAATCCCGTTACTGACAGGTACTGCCCACTGCACTTGCATGGTGTGTTCACTTGTGTGTAAAAAGGATGGGTTAAAAGCAGAGGTTGAATTTCCCCATTGAGGGATTAATAAAGTAATCTTCTTCTTCTTCTTAAAGAAGTTTGATTGCCAAGTGTTGCTGTGAAAACTCCCACTCAGCATCATCTTCTCCGTCCTGCTCTTGGCCCTGATTAGTGCTCTCCCACTCAGAATGTAAGTCTGCAGCACAGCATCACTACCTATATCTTCTTCAGAGCCTTCAGAGAGGCAGCGCTGCAAACAAATCAATCCCACATACGCCCACATGTGTCGTGGTCTAATCCAGACCAAAAGAGAGCTGATTCAACATGCTTGCATCAGTTATTAACCTCCAATCAATAGACAGGATACAAAACAAGAACATGTTGTCTTGGCTGCAGGAAACTGTGAGGGGTATTTATAACTATTATATAGATCAAGGTTTGTAAACAGCCCTGTTTACTGCCTTTACATTGTTTTCTTTTTATAATAAGTGGAAATCTCTTCCTCTCTTCACCAACTTGTTTTGCAGTGTGATCCTGTTCCATTGCTCCCAGTCTGCTTCTTTTAATTTCCACATAATAACATGTGACAGAAACATAGCGTGTGACTCTGATATCAGTCTGATGCTTCATCTGCTAATATAATGCTCGTGAATCTCATTAAGCTAATCAGGAAAATGAAACTTTGATCAGAAGTTTTATTTCCGTGAATCATTAAGTATGATGTGTTGCTTCCTCTCTGTTCTGTGTGTCGGTGGTCTCATCATCCTCAGCAGATCTGATCCTGGATCCAGTATTGACAGGCTGTTTATCGAGTGTTTATAGGGAGGTAGAGCGAGTAGATCCCAGCTCATTGAATGGACTGCTATATAAACATGTCCTGTTTGCTGGCGCCCTCTAGTGGTTGTAAATGATGTACAAAGCGAAGGCAGAAGTGACATCGTGGAGTGTGAAAGCAAATCAGGAAGTAAGGAAATGTGGTAAGATAAGATATTCCTTGATTAGTCCTACAACGGGGAACTTTCAGCAAAAACAAAAATAAACAATAGATAGTTAACAAGCAATATTAACAAGAAATATAAAAGTATTAACAATTCAAACATGAAGAAATATAATAATTAGGAACAATATAGACGGATATTAATGAAGTATAAAGCCTGAAAAGTTGCTCTAAGGAAACAAACCTAGGAAACCAGCATCTGTGTCCCTTAACTTTAGTGGGTCGTGTTTTTATGCAACCAACATTATTATATCACTTCCAGTATTAACGTTGTCCTTGTACAACTTTTAGAATTATTTATTTTACTTTTTAACCTATCTTTCACTACGCCGAAACATTTTTTGCCCTAACCTTAGAGAAAAAGTTTTGTAGCATAAATCGAATGAAACCGCTGGCTTTAACAGTGCTTAAACCTGTTAAAACTAAAATTGAAATGTAACGAAATGGCAACTGGCCATTCAATGGGCAGATTAAAGATGGAGCAGGCCATTTAATGAGGGATAATAACACCAACTAGAAGGGAGGGTGGGCCTCTTTCTGCCCAGCCTGAAGGGATGAGATCAAACACCCATCGGTGCCCCTCAGCTCCTCACTTCTCTCCTTCCTTTTGTTCATTCTCTTCCCTTCTCCTCCCTGCTGACCACCAGTGGCAGCTATGAATCTCTGTGGTGTCACTCAGGAATATAAATCAGTGGATTGCTCCTCAGCAGACAGCAGGCAGGGGAAGTCTCCCCTTCAGCATGATGTCAAAGCAATCCAGCTGCACAAATCCCATTTTCACTTTCAACTAGATTGTTCATCCCCCAGCGATTAGTCATAGCCCAGTTTATGACAGTGAAGCATAGCAGTGAAGTGGTATTCTGTGTCCAGATGAGCAGGATTCTGCTGACGAGTCTGGATGTCGAGCGTGTTTCGACAGGCCAAATGTCGACTCAGGTCCCTGCTGGTGGATCTGAGCTGACCTGGAACTCAACACCACAAACAGGACATCCGATGGTGTCAGGCGGGCGGCAGCTGAGGAGTCTGATCATTCTCACATTCCTGGGATAACACGGAGTAACTCAGAGCTCATAGTCAAACTGTTGACCTGTCAGAGGCGTAAAAGTGACTCACAACGAGAGAGACGAGAGATGTTTGTGCACTTTCTCTTCAGGTTGTCAGGCTGACTGAGAGAGAGCATGCATGCTGTTGAGTAACCTCCTCTTTATTTCTCTTAATCACATATTCAGTTACTCATATTGTGATGCAATCACCTACTTGTACATGCTAAAGGAAAAAAACACCAAAGTGTTGGATTCCTTTGTCCATTCGTTGGGTTTTTCTTATTCCAGAAGATAACGACCTGAACATCACAGAAACAGTCTGCCAATCGGCTGCAAGAAAAGCTGAAACCAGCTTCTTAAAGGAATACTTCCGCCGCCAAAATGACCATTTGTAAATCAGTTATGCAGCCCTCTGTTCCCTCGCACTTCTGAAGAAAACCTTGATGTTCTTGCATGAATTTACGGTGAACTGAGAATTTTTTAAAAAGGCATCATAAACCATCTCATGCTTGTGCAGGCATGCTACTTATTTGTGTGTGAGTCTGTTTATGCAGAAATGTTTTAAATAGAAACGTTTTTGGTAAGTACTATGCATACAGCTGGATACATTATACTAAGATTATGATCCAGGAGTTGTGTAGGATTTAATAAATGGATGGTTTAATTTAGTTTTGCTGTTGTTAAACACAACCTAGGATTCCATATCTTTTCTTGTTTTTAATAAGACAAATTTGGATATTTTCAAGATATTCGCTTGCGTTTCTGCTCAGTGTATCCAGGGAGTATCCAGGGAGTGTCACCCCTCAAATCTGATTGGCCACCAAACTGAATTTTGTTGGTACTTTATTCTGTGACATTTTAAATGTGCATTTTTTTCCTTTCGTATGCAGCCAATTTTGCAGCCGTAATTTCTTTTTGAGGACTTAAGGAATAAAGTATGGAATATTTATATTATATTTGGAATGTATAATTATCTTACCTTAGAGCTTTAAACACAGGAATGTAAGAAACTGTTAAATACTGTTTGTAATTAAAATAGATATGAGACGTGCAGCTAGAAATAGTGCGTAAACATTATTCCAACATGCATAACTTCCCCTTGAGCCACCAATCAAAAGTCTGGACACAGCTCTGCTTCTGCTGTGTATTTGTTCAGATTTCTTTAAGATTCCTCTCGGATCAGTTAGAAAGGAAGCAACATAATAAGGAAAATATGCACAATGTTGTTGTTCTTTTACTTTATTTGATTCTTTCCATTTAATTTAGTTTTATACTACTCAACTACATTAACAACATTATTATTAATTAAAACACCAAACAGTATAATAAGTATTTAAAATGAGCCCTTGACGAAATTAAAATGCTGCTTAATACTTTAAGTAGGACTATATTTTAAAGCTGATACTTTTGTACTTTTCCCTCAGTAAGTTTTGAATCCAGGACTGATACTTGTAGTGGAGTAATTTTACAGTGTGGTACTAGTACTTTTACTAAAGTAAAGTATCTGAATACTTCTTCCATCAGTGTGTGTGTTGTACAGTTTGTACAGCTGCCTTGTGAGGTCAGATCTGTGACTGAATGAGCAGAGATGCTAAAGAAAGCTTTTCCTGGCAGCAGTGTGTGTGTGTGTGTGTGTGTGTGTGTGTGTGTGTGTGTGTTATTAGTGTGTGTGTGTGTGTGTGTGTGTGTGTGTGTGTGTGTGTGTTATTAGTGTGTATCAAGGGGGTTGAAAGAGATCCTTGTTTGGGTGAGTGGGTGGTTTTGGGTCGTGGGGAGCATGTAGGTTTGGTGTGTGTGTGTGTGTGTGTGTGTGTGAGAGAGAGTGTGTGTGTGTGTGTGTGTGTGTGTGAGAGAGAGAGAGAGAGAGAGAGAGAGAGGAGGGGGAACCGCCTCTCACATCTGGCTCGTCCTGTCAGAGCTCCTCACTCACATGCAGAAGTTCAGCTCTCTCCGTCCGGACATGCTGATCCAGCAGCGGGCTGACCAGGATTCAAACTAGTCTGGATGCGTTCAGGATCTCCAGCCGGTCCGGTTATACAGTCTATGGTCCAAATCCTGCGACTTCATCCGCCTCCACTGCTGCAGGAAGGTGACGCAGCGCGAGAGGAGCTCCACCAGGTGAAGCGGTGACGACCATTGCGGCAGCCGGACTCAGCAGCAGGCAGCCGGGGCGCGCTGTCCCAGCCGGCCAACCGACCAGCCAACCGACCAGCCAACCAGTCAGCCAGCCAGCCGGCCAGACAGCCAACCAACCAACCAGCCAGCCGGCCGGCCGGGGCGCGCTGTGGATAACCTGGACTAAAAGAGCAGAGGAAGCATTGAAGCATTGAGGAATAGCGGTGCTGAGGGTTTCAGTGAGGGGAATATGCGTCCTGCTGCACCGCAATGACAGCCGAGCGGAGGTCTGCCAAGCTCCAGCTGCGGCGGTCCATCAGCGAGCAGCTGCGGGACTCCACGTCCAAGGCTTGGGATCTGCTGTGGAGGAATGTCCGCGAGAGGCGGCTGGCAGGTCAGAGAGCCAAGAGCACACAGCGGATTTATGATTTATGCTTTATGTTTTAATATGCGGAATACAGTTTGTGTTCTCATTCTGACTGGCACTAGTCTGTCAGATAGCAGCATGAGCTGTTACCTTGAATCACCCTGATAGTGTTTAAAAATTCATTATATCATGCTCTGGATTATTTCTCTGACTACATGGATGCATTTTTTTCTGCTTGGGCTCCATAATTTCCTCACATTTCTATTTATCATAGAACAACTTTGCAGAATAGCTCATAGCAAGTTTCTCTCTCTCTCTCTCTCTCTCTCTCTCTCTCTCTCTCTCTCTCTCTCTCTCTCTGTGATTGTGTGTGTATGTATGTGTGTGTATGTATGTGTGTGTGCATGCACGTACACGTCCCCTCTGTGTTATGCATGTAGCGTCACGCGCAGCGCGCTCCCTGATATTTTGGGAAGGTCATTGTCAAATTTAGTGCTGAAAGCAGCGCAGGCATGTGCTGTGAGAGGAGAGCAGCCTGGTGATCTGCTCTTCACTCCTTCTTCTACTCTGGAGTTTATTTTGCTTATTGGCTTTTTTGCAGATGTTTGCATGTCTTGGATTACACATTTCATTGGGCATGGAGTCAAATGTTCCATGTACGCGCCAATGCAGCAAGTTTGGAGGGTCAGTCGGGTTTAGTCTCTATATTTACAGTGGCCTGGATGCGCAGTTAGAGGTCTCTCTCTCTCTCTCTCTCTCTCTCTCTCTCTCTCTCTCTCTCTCTCTCTCTTTCTCTTTTAACTGTGTATCAGAGAGGGAGGAGAAGGAGGAAAGAGAGAGGACACAGAGAGAGAGAGAGAGAGAGAGAGAGAGAGATCTGTCTATCTGTCTCCTTGGGTTAATGTAATTACTGAGATGTCTGCCTCTTAAGCAAATTAAAAGAAGAAAATTCCCACATTCACTTCACCACAAACCACCACAGGCCTGATATCGGTCAGAGCCACTGAGCCTGTCGGGGTATTCAAGTGCACTGCAGTGATATATTGCATGTTTTACCAGCCAAAGCCTCTACTTAGGCTTTGTTAAAATCATTTCACTGTGGCGTGATTGATAACTAAGATGGATATTGCTCTTAGTGAGCAGAAATAAGTCCAAATGGATCCTCAGAGAGCACCTGCTGCCCCCAGTAATCCTCTTTTCCCCCAACTTTATCAGCCCTTCATCCAGTTCTCTCCAGCCAGAACCCCTTAAACCCTCAGCCCCACCTCCACCCTCCTCCACCCTCCACTGCTGAACCCATCAGCTCCCCGGGCACAGAGTTCACATCTGTCTGGATCAGGTTTGGAGACGGGGGATCCTTATAATGTGCACATCTGGCCTCAGCGTTATGGCTGGTATTCAGCGGTACATTTTCCACTCTATGGATATGAATAAGTCATTCTATAAGGTAGTCCATGTTGGGAGCTGCTCAGATGTTTTACATTTGGAGCTTTATTTGTGAGGAACCATGCATTGTGGGGAGGAATTCAATAGGTTTGCTGCACAAAACTTTCAGGGTTTTTTTGCTCTTTTTTTTCACTGTGGCTTTGTTTTTCACTGCAATCTGTAAGTCCTGCAGCAGCACTTTGTGTCATGACTATTGGGAAAAATGTGTCTCCACATATTCTACATATTGAACTATTTGCATGTTTCCAACCCTATCCTGTCCTCTCCTCTCAGCTCTGTGTAAACAGCCTCTCCTGTCCTCTCCTCTCAGCTCTGTGTGAACAGATTTGTCTCAGTAGAATCAACCATGGCATCACCGTGTCACCGAGGAGCAGAATTTAATGCTTTTAACAGGATCCGGTTAGTGCAAACGGTTTATTTTTGGCAACATTTTAAATGACACATGTAGAATAGATAAAATGAAATCACAATTTTAAGCTTCTTTTTGGTTAAGCAATAATATTTACCTTAAAAGGCACATTTTCAGCTGTAAGCATCATTTATTGGATGCATTAATCAACTGAGGACATAAACTGTTATAGTGACTTTAGTTTGGTTCCATTCAGTTGTTTGCATGTTTGGGTGTGTGTGTGTGTGTGTGTGTGTGTGTGTGTGTAAACTGAGAGAACATAATAGCACCTGGATTTAGATGTAATCCCACAGGTTTTTAGGTTAGTGGTGGTGGTGGAGGGGGGTCGGGTCTCCCTTTGCGTGCAGGATTTGTGGGTCTTAGTCGCTTTCAGTGTGTGTGTGTGTGTGTGTGTGTGTGTGTGTGTTATACCAATCTAAATCTTTACCTTGAATAACCTCATCTACTTCACCTGAAAATACTCAGCTCTCAGTTGAATTATGTTCAGTGCTTCCTGTTGATCAATGTGAGTTTCTCATTAATGTCAAAAAGCAACATTTTCTCATGTTTCCCTCGAGGAAGTCGTGTTTACCTGCGTAAACAAACTACAAACCTCCTGAATATGCAACATGATGCTGCTGCAAGTCTTTAGTATAAAATTTAGTAAAGTACACACATTAGTTTGCTTTGCACCTAATCACATTCACATAGTTTTATAGTCTCTTTTGAGTCCATGTGCAGCCTGAGATGCTCAGGAAATGTGTCCCCCGGCGAGTCTATAGGTTAAATATTTAATGGGAGCAGGCTTTGAAGACTGTGGAGCTTATTAATTGCATCCTTTAGATCATTTTTCCAACAAGACCAGCAGCTTTTTCTTCATTTCTTTTGTCTCTTGATATTGCAATTTTTTAAATCAATTCTGCACATCTTTGTGATAAATCTGTATCATCCTTAGTGCAAACTTTCACCTCAGGGCAGTTAAAGGAAGTTTAATTGTGAAAGGCATAATAACAAAGTGAACTTGGGGTCAGATCCCCTCAATATTTAGAACATGTGCGTGTGTCTCAACCGAATAAAAACATGGAGGTAGCAGAGGACTTTTATTTTGAAGAAACGCTAGAATACAATGATTCCAGGACAGTAGGAGGCGCTCTGCAGCCTTAAAGTAATAATAGAAAGAAAAGAAACCTGCCAAGTCCAACATCTATTATGTTAACGATCAATTAATTGATTAATCGTTATTAATTAAATTCAATTGAACTCTTTTATGTATAAAAACATACATGGGAAATATATGGGAAAAATAAAACATATTTATTTCTGTATGTAAAGTATGTAAACAGTAGTCTATATAACAGAAACAGGTAACTAATCACGCTTCAAAAGGCCTAGGGCTCTTAAATACAGACAAGCCATAGTGTATAGTGTAAAAAATACTACGTTCTTTGTCTCTTTATTCAATGGCAACATCAGATCGACCAAATTCTTAAGGACCATTAATTTGATCATCGATTAATTATTCCCATCCTGAATAGAAGTCCCCCATGAAAGAAGCGATGTTGCTTATTAATGAGGCTCAGACAAAGAATATCCAGGCAGTGAAATTAATGTTTTAGTCAAATTGGATCATTAGTGATGGTTAATGTTACATTTTTTAAAAACTGTAATCCATAACTGTTATTAAATTGAATATGTTGATCAACAGGATAATATAAATTAGAACATATATTAATGTTAAGGTTGACACCCACAATTCCCTCTATATATTATATAGAAGATAGCTATGGTCTCTTTGGGCAAGTCAAGTCAAGCCACAGCCATTTATTGTAGCATGAAATGACACAAAACGATGATCAACATTGAAATTAAACTTAACTTAGAGACAGGTTTTTAATGTATGTGTGTTGAGTGGGGATATTAATTGATATCAGGTGAATATTAGCTGGCTACTAGTTGTGAGAATCAATAAAAATCACGACCGGTAAGAGGAAAAATATGTTTTTCTCATTTTGGGGTGTTCCTCATCTTAACTAAGCAGCACACAGTACCACTATAGTATTTAATTTTCCTTATATTGTCCAACAGATTGTCTCTACATATTTGATTCCTCTTTATTATCACATAACTGAAGCTGATTTTCAGTCTCCTCTCCAGGTTGGTTTCTGTTCAGTCTTGCCGGCTGTAATTGAGATAGAGAGATGGATATTATATTACTGGCTGCTTACTACAGCCCAGTCCATTTACACACATCTATTTAGCTCAGTATCATGTGACTGTGTCTGCCTGCTGCGCCCTGCATCGGAGAATGTGTCTGTCAATGAAGCTACACTGACTTAAAGAGGTATTAAATCATAAAAGTTAATTCAGATTTCCTCAAGAGGGCAGTCTAATCAAATCAAGCCACAGATTTTATATTTCACAACATCAGCATGTTCACTCAGACTGGAGCTCTGCTGTGAGATCAGTGTGTGTGTGTGTGTGTGTGTGTGTGTGTGTGTGTGTGTGTGTGTGTGTGTGTGTGTGTGTGTGTGTGTGTGTGTGACCCAACAAATACCCCATTACAAATAACTAAAATTAACACTAAAACTAATAAAAACTAAACTAAAACTAGAAAACTCACTCTAAAAACGAACTAAAACGAACTGAATTTGAAAACAAAAATCCACAACAAAATTAAAACTAAAACTAATGAAAAATCCAAAACTATTATAACCTTGCAAGGGAATTCACTGTTCCAATGAGGGTCCTCACAAAGATAGAAGTACAAGAATGTGTGTGTGTGTGTGTGTGTGTCTGACCTGAAGTTGACTTTGCTATGACCTACTTTTCACGTGCACCCGGCCCACTATTACCTCCCTAAAGTGAATTAAATGGTGTCCCCCTATATCCTCCAGTCCTGACAAACTGTTCTGACTAACTGGGTCAAAGTCTGATCTGCATTCTTTACATTTATCCTCCAGCTCCATTCAGTCACACATTCATATTTACTATTAACTATACAGCACATTGCTGTTGGATGTGTTGCTATCTAGAGGCTAAAGCAGGGGATGTGGTGGTTTATATCTGCTGAATCAGTTCTGTTTAATGTGCAATATGTCATTTTCTGCAGCTAGGACCTTTGTCATACTCTGAGTCTAAGATTAAAACCAGTAAAAACACAAAATATATAATTTTCATGTTAAAAAAATCTGTCAGCAGGGGGTCTGGAGCTGATCTGCTGATTAAAACGCGACCAAGATCTAAAATATCCTTAAAAAATGGTTTAAAACTGCATAAAAACTCAATTCATTGCAACTTCTGGCAGGCAACCATAACACTTAGTTATGACCAAAGGACGTGGACTGTTTTGTTACAATTTATTTTAAGTTTCAGTTTGTTTATGCTGCAGAACTACTTCTCTCAGGTAAAAGTTCCTTGTGAGGTGTTATAAAAGACAGTTTAAAAAGTAAATTAAATACACATAAATGCCAAAAGTGAAGTAGTTACAAGAACAACGTTAATGGTGTAAGTTGTGTAGTTACGTTGGTTTCTTTAAAAACTGAAGTTAAGTAACAAATAACCTTGTTTCCTTTAGTTTCTGACCCGTCTCCTGGTAAAGACCTGCTCTGTTTGATCCTGGCCGTGTCCACAATGTTTCTGACACCAATTCTTCACCGGTTTCTGCTCCAGAACTGATTTTAAGCTTCTCCTCTTGGTCTATAAAGCCCTAAAGAGGCTGCCCCCCCTCCTTTATCGCAGGTCTTTTAACCCCTTATTCTGCCTCCAGGTCACTCAGGTCAGCTGACTCTGTTCCTCCATCTGAACCTAAGCTCAGGGCGGACCGCGTCCAATCAATCCATTGAATTTTTTAAGTCGAGGCTCAAAACACATTTTTAATGGCAGAGTTTAAGTGTGAATGATTTTAAACTTGTGCCTTTGGTTTAGTTCCTGCCTGCTCTGATCTATGCAGCACTTTGCTCAACTTGACTAGTTTTTAAATGTTCTTATATACACTACTGGTCAAAAGTTTTAGAACACACCAACTTTTCCAGAATTTAATTGAAAATGATGCAGTTTAATGTCTCAGAAATCACATTTTATGTTGGACTAAAGGACTAAAAAAAGACACAAAATGACCAAAAAAAGACACAAAATGACAAAAAAACACCAAAAGACACAAAATGACAAAAAAAGACACAAAATGACTTACAAAGACATGAAAAGAATTCAAAAATGGACAAAATAGCCCAAGACTCCATAGAGTTAAGTTGTTAACCCATTTCTTGTTCCCTGAAAAAGGCCTACTTGTATAATTCTGAAATGTACATTATTTTCCAGTTTTGGTTAAGCTTACCTTTTTTTATTTACCTCTGGCAGTTCACCACTTACCTTTGGACCCTTTCAAGCTGTTCATTTGACTTGAACTGCTTGAATTTCAATAAAAAACTGGAAAAATTGGGCTGTTCTAAAACTTTTGACCGGTAGTGTATATTCAGCTTGACTTCTCTAGATTTGAACATTGTTAGAAACATTTGTAACAATGTCAGGACTCAACAGCACATATATACATGTTTTTAAACATTTCAATGCAGAAATATTACATGTAAGACTTGTAATATAAATTTGATGGAAGGAACTTTTCTGAGTGGCGTTAAAATCCCACTCAGCCACAGTAACAATAGGTTTCTCCTCCAGAAATTCCTCAGCGCTGTCTCACACACCCACACACTCTCTATTGTTCTTCCTTTCCCATGTTACTCTGCCGTAATATGCTCTCTGGATCCTTCATCTGATCACATCTCACATCTCAGATACTCCCTCTCTCTCTCACACGAACCTGGTCTCACAGGAATCCGTGAAATAACCACGGATTTCGCTTAACTCAAAATGCGTGGAATAGCCACGGAATCACTCAAATTTCCGTGAAACTGACACGGATTTGGCTACAATGCAAGTTAATGACAGTCATATCCCGTGGCTATTCCATGGATATTTGTTCCTATTGGTTTGTTCCAAGTCACGTGACTTTCAAGGTCCCGGCGGTCAGAACAAAAAACATGGCGGACAGTTCTCTCATTTTTTGTGAAAAAAATCAATATTTGACTTAGTTTCTGCATAAAAATGGATTTTGATCACATTTCTAGTGAGAAATATATGTTTTATTTTCTATATATTCACTCAGTGAATGTACATAATCACTTTGTATGTTGGAATAGCCACGGGATATGACTGGCATTAACTTGCATTGTAGCCAAATCCGTGTCAGTTTCACAGAAATTTGAGCGATTCCGTGGCTATTCCACGGATTTTGAGTTAAGCGTCTTTTTGTGTCTATTTTTGGTCATTTTGTCTTTTTTTAGTCATTTTGTGTCTTTTTGTGTCTTTTTTTAGTCAATTTGTGTCTTTTTTGTCATTTTGTGTCTATTTTTTATCATTTTGTGTCATTTTTTAGTCATTTTGTGTCAGTTTCATGGAAATTTGAGTGATTCTGTGGCTATTCCACGGATTTTGAGTTAAGCGAATCCGTGGCTATTTCACGGATTCCTGTGAGACCATGTTGCTCACACACACACACACACGTACAGTGGCCAGAGGCGTGTACAGAACCAGATAGTGTGTTTGGCTCAGCGTCAGGAAGCAGAGCAGCTCTGGAGCCGCTGGCTGAGAGTCATGAGAGCAGGAGGAAGGAAAGCCTGGTGGAAGCTGTGAAGTCAGGGGGAGAAGGAGGTCTACATGAGTCAGGTGGTGTGATGAGCTGTGTGTTTGTTAGGAGAAGAGAGGAGGAGGAGGAGGAGGAGGAGGAGGAGGAGGCAGAGTGGCGGTGGGGTGTGGAGCTGTCTGACTTCCAGTGAGGGCATGTTGTCAGAGGAGGAATTCAGAAGGAGTGCTCCCAGTGATCAGGGAGGAAGTCTTAGCTCAGAGCTGCTATGGAGGCTGAGGGCTCTACGGAGACTCTGGACCGCGGGGACGCTGACTCTGAGGACGTGAGGGATGCTGCTGACGCTGAGGACGGCGAGGACTCTGCTGACGTTGTGGAAAGTGTTGTGAGTGTGAAGGGCGACGGCGTAGACGCTGAGAGCGACTGTGACAGCAGCGAGGAGGAAGAGAGCTGCCTGGAGGCCATGACGGCCGACGGCCACGACTACTACCTGAGGCTAGGCCACACCCCCAGACGCCGCTCCGCCCTCCGACTCTCACGCATCATTGCACGCCAGCAGCTGCTGCGGAGGCTGGCACAAGGTAGAACCAGACAGTTAACGTGATAATGTGGGGAAAAAAAGGAAGAAATTAGGTGAATTTAATCATTTGAGGCCAATTTTCTACCTCCAGATTTGACGTTTTTGGGGTTTTCTTTTACAAACTGGAGATGGAACATGGATAGATTTGATCATGTCTTCATAGTATTTAAAACTTAGTTTTCTTTCCATCACGTGATGAACTGAAGCGGGTGCAGGTTCAAACAATGCAAACTTTGCCAAAAGAAAGTTTTAAAACATAAAAAAATGCCTTTTACATGTGAGATTCTGTCTTCCTCATTAAGGAATGTTTCAGAATTTGACCGATTTTTCAGTATTACACAACCCCAACAATGAATAGACCCGACATTTTGAAATGACCCATCAATCTTCTACTTTATCATTCCTTTCAAAGCTTTTTTTTTTTGCCAGTACTCTCACTTCATTCTGGTTTGAATCAGTGGGACATATGGAGCCAAAGATGATCTCCATGAATGTAAAAGAAGTGAAACCCTGAAGGAGTGAGTGTTATTGTTTGTGTCTGTGCTTGTATTATTCCATGGCTACTTCCTCAGCTTCCCGTCACATGACTCCTGTTTCCCTGTGAGGAGAGAGGAGAAGTGTGCAGGAAGAGGCTCGGGGCTGTTCTTGAGTCTCTCTCCTCTCTGAGCTCTCACCAGGTGTGATGTTGGTAACAGAGATCAGATCGTGTTGTTCTGATTTAAAATGACACACGACCAAGCAGCAGGGACCTGTCAGGGCTTGAAAGGGTTTGTTTTTATCCACCACTGATGAATTTGTGTCTGCGAGCCAAATCTTGTATGCAGCGTCTAAAACAAACTGATGAACTGAGTGAAAGAGAGAGAGAGAGAGAGAGAGAGAGAGAGAGAGAGAGAGAGAGAGAGAGAGAGAGAGAGAGAGAGAGAGAGAGAGAGAGAGAAGACAGTGGAATGTAGATGGTGCAGCAAGTTTCTGCCTGTTTCTTTGAGATGATGGTATGACTTATTTATCTGTGACTCTCTGCCTCTTACACACATTTATCCTCCCTCGTGCACTCTTTCTCTCTTTCTCTCTTTTTTCTTACTCATACACGTTTTGCATTCCTATTCCCAGCAGCTGCTCAGCTCTCACACACACCGAAACAAAAATAACTCCATGACCTCATCAAACCTACATCTGAAACTTTGGTAAAGCAATAATTTGATTCATAACTACACTGTAAAAAAGGTTTGTAGAAATAACAGTAATACACTGTTAAATACATCAGAAATAGGGCATAAAATGAAAAATTGTATATCACTGTATTAGACACTTTTAATTACCGTAAATCAAAGAATAGCACAAAATGTATACTTTTTTTTCTGTCATAAAATGGAAGAAACACAGTTTTGCTGTAAAATATAACATTTTCATGCAAAATTTATGGAGAAATACCATGATGTGTGAATGAATGACACAATTACCCTAAAAATAACAGGATTATTCAGACTAAATTACAGTTTTTGCTGATATTTACATTTAAATTTAGAATAGAAAACCCACTCACTGTAATTTTTACGGTGAAGTTCTGGCAACCACAGCTGCCGGTATTTTACCGTAAATTAAACAGATTATTTTTTACAGTGTAGTCTAATCTATATCAACTACATTCCCTCTCCTCCCATTTAGAATTATATTTGCTCATATACACAGATGGGTGACAGTTTAAAGACACAGTAGGTATTTTCATGGAGTTGTTGTCTTTACTGCCATTGTTCTACCAGTTAGGATCTGTTTAGTGTTCATAACAGAAGAAGTTTCCTCCTCTCATAAACACATGGAGCAGGTCATTAAAAAACAGTTTCAAGTTGAGAATCAGTGTTTTTTCTTTGCTGTTTGGTGGATATAACACATCCCAGAGAGGACGAGAGATCCAGACATATTATAATCCAATGATTAGAATAATAACCGATTAAAATATAGAGTTAAAAACCCCAGCAAAGATCCAAAAACTATATCATAAAAATCTGGCTTAAAACTGCATATTAAGTCCATATATGACTGCTTCTGTCAGACAACCTTAATGCTGATGGTGCACAAAAACTAATCTATCATCTAGAATGAAATTAACGATTTCTTGATTGTTGGAAACATTCTTGATATTGTAAAGGTGTGGTCGTTTCTAGACATTTTAATGGGGAAAAACTGCACATTATACCTTTTAAGCAGGAATAATCAATGTTTTTATCATAATCATGTAACTATGGTTCCTGCTCAGCATGAAACAGCAAACAAAGTTAGCGACTAGGTGTTGAACACAGAGGAACATCTGTCCCTCAGAGACCAGAATCAGAGAAGAAGGAGAGAAAATGTTGCATTTACCTTCATCAGGTTGTCATGAACATGATTCCTAATGAATGCTAATGTTGCTCTGAGTCTGATGGATGTGCTAACAGGTTAGCTACATCAATTTGAAATGTTAGTGTTTTGCTGCCAAATGGCCAAAACATAAATCAGTTCAAATAAAGAAAAAAACAAAGATCCAAACATAATACTAGATACAAACAAACGTTCAGTATGAAGTCACAGGTCACACAGGACAAACATGAAGTATATTTAAAACAGAATTAATGCTAAAAAACAAAACTGATTGTTGAACGTGCTGTTGCTGAACATTATTCTTAACATATTGAATCATTCAGTGATGCTGCATTCCCTGTGTGAAGCATCTGCATATGCTTTGTTTCTTCTCTTATTTATTCAGCATTTCCTTTAAATGATCCCTCTGTGTTTTATCTGTGAGAGGAAAAGTTAATACTCACCACAACTACTGATCCTCTCATCCAGGCAGGAACAGAGAACATTCTGGATATCTATAATTCAATTATCACAAGGAAAAACTCCTGAATCAGATTTCTACAATCCAGTTTTTCCAAAACTCCTCATAACTTTTAATTTCAGAAAACAGTGTCCTATCCCCCCGTCAAAGGGTATACACAATATGTTTGTTTCTATTCATAGTTCCAATATCCATAATAACATATTTACTGATGGATTTTATACAAAAGAAAAAAAAATGGTGAAAACAGGCAAGTTAGTGCCCCATTCCTCTCTGTTAATGTGTACTTTTTTTTTTTTTTTTTGCTTTTTCTGAATACTCTAAAGAAGACTTACATGTCAAAATGTCAATAATTAATTAATATTTTTTTTTGCATTGTGGCTTCAAATGCGCAGCCATTTTCCTATTGCATGGTGTCCTCATCATGGTCCTCCAGCTCGTCTTTGAATACTAATCGATTTTTAAAATGACGGTATGGATATCTGGAATGGTTTTCCATTTCAGATATTAGAATTCTGACAGGAAAAATATGATTGCATATGTGTGAAATGGGTAACAAAGTTTAGAACAAGTTTCTCCTAAGAATTCAATCAAAAATGCAGTTATGGATCATTGAAATTAAAAGCCTGATCCACACAAATTGCAAAAAGTGATGTGATTTCTCCGAGGAACAATAACTTTGTGCATATCTGAAATGTTCTTTTTAGCCTACAAAGAATTAAATTTCATTGAAATAGAAATCTCCTCTTATACTTTAAAATCTGGTTTCGACCCGTACAATTAAAGTCTCAGACATCTCAAAATAAATGTTCTCCTACTAAGAATGTAATCGTGGACATCTTAAATTACCATTATTAGCTTCAAATACAATTTTGACTAGGAGAAAGACTATTATGTAACTAAAATGTAATTATAAATAGGAGTGTTGACAGTTAACTCTTTCTCTGCCATACAATCATAAATAGAAAGATGCAGGACATACAGCCACCATGTATCCTAATAAATAAATAAATAATAAATGCATAGCTGTGACACACTGCTTTAACGCCCTCTGCTGGAGAAAAGTGGCATAACCAGAAATACACCAAATATTTCCTCACCTACAGATAGATAGATAGATAGATAGATAGATAGATAGATAGATAGATAGATAGATAGATAGATAGATAGATAGATAGATAGATAGATAGATAGATAGATAGATAGATAGATTACTTTATTCATCCCCGAAGGGAAATTCGGTTGTCACAGCAGTCCGGTATTCAAGTACAATAAAATACAATAGAATAAAATACTGAGGTAGCATAAATAAAAACAACAATAGAAAAAAAAAACACAGAACAGAACAAGGACAAGAACACTTAAGAAGTTAAGAAAAGAAGATCATCAGTTGGTAGGATGGTTGACAAGATGAAGGTAATAATTAAACTGGTGATATGATGCAACAATGCTATAGTGACTAGACGGAATATAATTATAATAATAATAATAGTACAGTATATAGTATAATATATATAATATAATATGTAATAATAGATAATAAACAATATAAAAATAAAATGAAAAATATAAATAAAGTATTATCATCATATTAATCATCATCATATTAATCCGGCCTTTTAACACTCATCATAACACTCAGAGCTGCTCGGTGACTTTCTGTCTTATTGTCTGGATCAGTGAGTGATGGACACATTTATTACATGTTGATGCTTTTTTACGGCACATTCCTGAGCAACATCATCCACATGAACCATACGAGACCAGACAGACATGCTCGTCTTCTACATCCCTTCCTCCTTTCCTCCCTCCCTTCCTCCCTCCCTCTCTCCCATCACCACTCTTCTTGCCTTCTTCAATACTTTTTTTTTTCCTCCTTTGTGACCTTTAAACATGAAGTACTAAGTACTTTAGCTTATGTGGGAATATGGCTGCTTTCCAGGCTGTGTGTGTGTGTGTGTGTGTAGAAGTACTATGACTGCTAATTCTCTGCCTATTCAGCCTTTACATACTCTAAGCTACGTCCTCTACCCTTTATCACTGGAGTTATTTAAATTATTTTTGACTAAAAGGACACATTTAACCCTTTAAACCCTGGACAGTTTCAGGGCATTTTTTGCTCTTTTTACATTTTACTCGCTGTGTCCTTGTATTTCACTGCAATATGTAAAATATATATAAAATATAGTCCTGCACCTCTATGGAATCAGAACAATCATGGCTAGAAGTGGGAACAAGTTAATGTATCTATAAGTCAATTTTTTTTTTAAATTGAATAAAATTGAATATATACAAACAACACTTTTCCAAGTGCCCACAAGTGTCAGAAATATTGTAAAAACATTTTAATATTTACAGCCCCAACATGCAGAATCAATCACGGCTCCACAGTGTCACTGAGGAACAGAATGTAATGTTTTTAACAGGATCTGGTAATTCCAAACGGTTTATTTTTGACGTTTTAAATCACAAATAAAGAATGAAGTGATTGTGACAGAAATATCATCAATTTTAACGTTCTTTTTGGTTACTTTTTCAAACAGAAACGCTCATAACCAACGATCTGTTCAAAGAAAGTTCAAATTATTACAACAGTGCCTGTTTTTATAGTTTCTTTCGATGATGAACAGTGTATTCATACATACTTTTCAAACCTGGCGCATTTCAGAATATTTCAAAATGAAGCAAACACTACTTCTTGTGTAACAATCCTCCCAGCTGACATGTTCAGTCCAGGAACTTCCTGTTGCTGTTCTTAGCTCACATGCCGCTGTGGACGCATGGGAAATTCAGGGCAGGAAATGATGTCATGCAAGGCACTTCAGGGTCCTTAAGAGCCGGCACAAGACAGACATAACAGAGAGAAAAGACTGTCAGAAAGTCAAGGTTACTGGTGCTGGAGGGAAGGGAGGAAAGAAAAGAAAAGGAACACTCTGAGAGAAGAGACTTCGGGGTGCTTTTATTGTGTGCATTATGTAATGTAGCAGGAATCCTTGTTATGTAAGGAACCACCTTGCAGCCCCTTTGTCCCACACACACACACACACACACTCACACACACACACCATCTGTCCCTGCTGAGGGTCTGTTGTCATATATCCTCCTCAGCAGGAATGCTCTGACATGGAACGGGCTGAAGGAAAAGCTCCGTAGGCAGTTTGGATTAACTGCGTGACTTTGTGTGTTTTGGGGCCTGCTGATAACATGTTTTTGTACAAATTAATCTCTTGATTAAATCCTCCCAGATGAACAGCGGAGCTTTGTTCCCATGCTGACACCTTGGTGCACAAACACAAAGAGGTTTTTTTGCCAATAACACAAATACTGCAGAGACACACACCATTGTGTTTCTTCTAAAGCAGCGGTTCCCAAACTTTTTTAGCCGTGCCCCCCTTCTACTTCCCAACTGTGTTGACCCCCCCCAATCCCCCACACCTTCAAAAAAACCAAAATGCAATAAGAGTTTTTATAGCCATATTAAAGGTGGAGGATGATGACAGGCTCAGGATCAGAGGCAGAAAGCAGATCAGTTGGGAAAATGTTAGAATATTTTGAGCTGCGTTGAACAAAAATTGCAGCAAATTTAAATGAGCGTGGAGTGAACACAACCTGTCATCATAACACAGGCTGGAAAAATGATACAAGAACAAGAAGATAACTTCTTCTACGCTTCATTATAAGATCAAAAACAAGCAAAAATAGATGCAAAAATGACCAAAGATGACTCAAAATAGACACAAATTGACCACAAATACATGTAAAAATTACCAAACAACCAAAAAATAGATGCAAAAATGACCAAAATAGATGCAAAAATGAACAAAAAATGCCATACAAATTGAATAGCCTGTATTTATTTATTAATTAATCAATAACACGTCTTTAATGTGTGGCAGAAAAAAATGTAATTGTGTCATTATCAGACCGCCATTACATTTTTCATCTCACGCACCCTCAGGGGTCCACGCACCACACTTTGGGAATCCCTGTTCTAAAGGAATTATATTTGGGGACTATAGTGGCTTCATAACTATTGATTACTTTTTAATGCAAATCTAGAAACGTCAGTGTCAATTGTTTATGAACAGGATGTGCAAGAATGAGTCATTTATTCATATTTAGGAAATAGATAGATTGTTTTTTAGGCACATAGCAAACAGATAGAGCTTAACTGATGCATTTACTTTATTTTAATCCATTAAGAAAACTCAAACCATACCTCAAAGATCATTTTCATATATTCATCTTAATTATTCTGCAAAAACATGGCACTGGACAATGGTTTTGAAAACTTGCAAACAAGTCATAGTTTCTTTCTTTTTTTAACATTTGTAATTTTCTAGAACAGCTGGCTGCTGTTGGTGTAACAAAAGTTACACCAGCAGCAGTAAGTTGTGAATTTCTCGGTCGGGCTGGTTGATGTGGCCAAAATCTTTAACCCCAACATGTTTTAGGTCATTTCATATCTTGATAATGATGTACATTACATAACAATATAGCAGGTTTTCTAATAATTCCAATAATAAATAGTCTAATATAATAAAAGCCCACTTTTAATTTAGACCTTCAGTGCAACATTAACAAAAACAGTTTCAACAGTATCAATCACATGATGGAGAAAAAAATACAATAAATAGAGTAATCAGATGAAGACAATAGTTGAATTAAACAACACAACACAGCATGCATTTATTTGAACCAGCATGTGATCAAAGTGGACCTTTTTAACCTTTATAATGCAGAGAACCCTCTCTTCAGCTGTTTTTTTGGGTATTTAGGAGATTAAAGCTTGGAGAAACTTCTGTTCAACATTTGGTGCTCCGCTGACTATTTATGACTCCAAAACTTGGATAGACTCAAAATAAACTACAGTGTTTGTTGTAAATATGAATCCTGCAGCACTGAGCAAAAACAAGGAAATCAGGCTTTGGATACATATACTTCTTCATCTGCAGCTCCTGTTGTTTCTGATTTCTCAGAGTCTTTTCAATGGGACGTTCAGTAAATCAGCGGCTGCTGGGGTTTTCCCACCGAGTCTGTCCATCTCCAGCCAGCTGTCTGTCTGTCTGTCTGTCTGTCTCATCCTCTCTGCATCCTCTGACTCACTGGGGGCAACAACATCTGGACGGCTAGCAGCTCTGCTGCTGTGTGATGCATGTGTGTGTGTAGACACATGGCTGTAGCAGTAAGGCATTAGTGAAGAGGTCGGAGTCTCCTTCTGTCCTGCCAGGAGGTTTCAGGAGGTTCCAGGAGGTTCCAGGAGGTTCCAGGAGGTTCCAGGAGGTTCCAGGAGGTTTCAGCTGACATGTGAAGTTAACGTCCAGCAGTCTGTGACCTCAGCAGGCTGGCAGAGCGGCTGGCTGATGCAACGCCAGCTGAAACCAGACATTTCCTTCATGGACGTGACGGGGCAGCAGCAACTCTGGTGATGAAGGAAAGAAGCAGAGCGGACTGATGGATGAGTGGAAGGTTTTTTGTTTGGAGGGAAGATCCTGAGAGGATGAGACGACATTAAGTGGAAGAAAGAAGCAAGAAAAAATGTAAAGAAGGGGAAACAATATTTAATTCAACGTAAAGGACAAAGGAAAGTGTCAGAGAACGCCAGAGAGAGAGAGAGAGAGAGCTGTAAAAATAGACAGATATTGTATGAAAGTGCGAGAGAGGAGGCTGAGGAGAAAATTAGAGGGAAGAGAAAAGCTGCATGGGGCCGGCTGGGAGAGGGAGCTGTAAACACTAGTGGTGGAGACGGCAGCAGTAGAAAGTAGAGAACCGTCTCCACTGGATGGACGCTGCGAGAGGACTGATGAGTCTGATGGACGCAAAACTGAGAATTAGCAGCATGTCATCAGTCGCACGATGAGGGCTTCAAGTAAGTCCTCTCACTGTTTGTCTCTGTTTCAGAGGAATTTGTTTCAGAGGAATCTGTGCTCTGGTGTTGCCTCATGTGTGATTTAGAGAGTTATCCTGGGAATGCTGGGAGAAGGATGTAATTGCTGGACTGCGGTGAAAGGATCATTTCCTCTGAGCGTTCTCATCTCTGATGGTGGAGACGGAGGCTTTTTATTGCCCTGCTGAACTTTGTCCCTGTGTTTCTGTGGTCCTGTCTCCGTCCACTGCCAGCTCCTTTAAATGGCTTAAAGTTAAATCACTTTAAATGACTGAATGAGTGAGTGAGAGTGAATGACTGAATGAGAGAGTGAGGTTCGGCTGCTGTATTTCAGATCAGGGCAGTGAAATGTGCAGGATTAAAATAGCTGCTGGTGGTTTTTCAAGGAGAGTGACATTATTGTATTATATTAAATGACTTCATGTGGAAGTTTGTATTGTAACTGCTGTAAGAAAACAGCCAAACTGTGACAGTAACATACTGTTTTCCATTAAAAAGGTATTATAGTGTAGAAAACAATGCATTCCGGGCAAAATTTGTAGGTAGCTTGCTGTTTCCCATAAAATATATGATATATGTGATATTTTCTAAGTCATACATTTTTTTAATGGCTGTATTTTACTTAACTAACTCATTCAGTATATGGTTTATTAAAATGACTGAGGTTACAGTGAAGACAGCGCTTAATTTGATTGGCTTTCAGACAGTAATATGCTCTATTTACAGAAAATGACTGCATTGTTTACTGCAACAATATTGCAACTAGCTTCAGCATTGAACTGTGTTTTAGTCTACTGTAAAAATCAATGAAATGCAGGATTTTACTGTAATTCAGTATGTGGTTTTATCACAGTAACATACTGTAACATTAACAGTAGAATGCTGCAACCCTGCTGCCAGTATTTTACTGATAATTTACAAGACAATTGTTTACAGTGCATTTTTAACTTTAAGACTTTATTATTATTACCTTTATTATTTCCTTGCTGTGAGTTTTCAGAGGATGATCACACACAGAATGCATTCATCTGTTAATCCTTTGGGACATATTTCCAATTAAAAACTGTACAAATACAGTATATTCAATATTCAAACTGTCTTTTGTGTGTGTAAATACACACTGAATTTTGGATTTGATGCATTTTGTTTCACCCAACGTCCCAACGTTTTGTGTATAACTTATACATTGTTGGATTTTTTAACATTCTTCTCTTTAAAAACACGTAATTGTTGGCACCAAAATCATTCAAATGTCTTTGTCAGCACAAAGCTTCACACAGTGGTTTAATCAGCGTCTGCTCATAAAGAAAAGACACACACACACACACACACACATGCCTGGGCTGCCAGTTTAGCAGTGTGAATGTTACATATGCTGGCGGAAAAAAGTAGTAAAACAAAGTGGTGTAGAAGGTGTGGTGTGCTGGCGGCAGCAGCTGACGGGGTGTGGTGCTGCGTGTTAAATTCATACATTAACGGCTGAATCAGACTTTATCTGAAGAACAGGATGTTTAATGTTAAACTGTGTTTCCTTTTGTTGGTCACTGGCCCACGGCCAGCCTTCCCAGTCTCATCATTCCAGTGAATCCCAGAGGAAACGTTACTCTGTGAGATCTTCCTCCAGCGTATGCTGAACATGCTGAGATATGATAACAGACAAACACAGTGCCATGCTCTTTCTTTCTCTCTTTCACTCTTTTGTTTATTTTTAGAGCCAATAATTAACACTTCACATCAAGCTGTGCATATAAAAGACATCAGCCCGCTGGAATTTAGAGGGAAATTCAACAACGTGGGGACTTTCCTCCACAGAAATGCTACATCATGTTTTTAGTCTGCATATTACAGGATGGAACCATAAATGCATGATGATTGATGTGTTGATGTGGGTAATAAACATGCTTCTACTGCTTCTGTTCTCATTACAGAAATCGAGGCTAAGGAGGCTTGTGATTGGCTCAGAGCGGCGGGATTTCCACAGTACGCCCAGCTGTATGAAGGTAACACACACACACACACACACACACACACACACACACACACACACATTCTTGTACTTCTATCTTTGTGAGGACCCTCATTGTAACAGTGAATTCCCTTGCAAGGTTCTAATAGTTTTGGATTTTTCATTTGTTTTAGTTTTAATTTTGTTGTGGATTTTTGTTTTCAAATTCAGTTAGTTTTAATGAGTTTTTAGAGTGAGTTTGCTAGTTTTAGTTTAGTTTTTATTAGTTTTAGTGTTAGTTTTAGTTATTTGTAATGGGGTATTTGTTGGGTGGGAGATTAAAAGAGGAAATTTTGCCTTATTTCCTTTGCCTTATCCATCTTCATTATGTATGATAAAAGTGGACAAAGACGAAAACGAAGGACATTTTCACTATTATTTTAGTTAGTTTTGAAACCACACAATACAGTTTCAGTTAATTATCATTATCATGTAACCTTTAACCCTTAAAACAAAGACTGAAATCTCAAAAAAGCCTTTAAAGAAGTGAGGACCGGCCGAAATGTTCTCACTTTGCAAAAATGTCCTCACTCTGTTGGTTAAAAACGTGTTCTGGTCCTCACTATGTAGGAAGTACAAGAACACACACACACACACACACACACACACAGTAGCTGAAGTCCAGTAGTCACCCAGCTGCCAATGCAAAGACTTCAGATCTCTCTTTCCTTTTGTTTTCGATCCTCCTTCTGTTTTTCTCTCTGTCTCATATTTTCCATCATCTCTCTCTCTCTCTCTCTCTCTCTCTCTCTCTCTCTCTCTCTCTTTCTTTCTGCCACCACTCCATCTTCATATTCTCGTCTTCTGGGCCACTGCGTTCTATTTCCAGGCCTCAGTTCCTGTAGAGAGGGAGGGGTCATGGGAAAGGCCTTGTTATCACTGCTGGGACTCTCACAGCTCCTCTCTCTCTCTCTCTCTCTCTCTCTCTTTTCTTCCACCTTTTTCCGTACTGTCTCTTTCTGTCTCTCTGTCTTTATTTAATTGCTTTCCATTCACTCTTCTTCTCTCTCTCTCTCCTTCCTTCCACGTCTTGTCCTCTCTCTCTCCACCTCCATGTGAAGCCTACAGGCTCATTCATGTGATGATCATCAGGTCTCATCCAGCTGAGGCACAAACAGGAAACGGCCCCAGTAATCTAAGAAGGAGCTCTTAAAAATGCTGCAGTCCTGCTTTAGCTGCACACACACACACACACACACACACACACACACACAGTAATGTGGGGTTATGGACTCTGCGGCTGCACATGATGCCTGCAGTCTGCCACCACACACAGAGGATCACCAAAATAAAAGGCTTGAGTCATTTTGGCATTGGCTTTGTGTGGAATTCAAGTTATTTTGGGTCTTTAAAAAGTCTGTGTGTGTGTGTGTGTGTGTGTGTGTGTGTGTGTGTGTGTATGCGTGCGTGTGTGTGTGTGTGTGTGTGTGTGTGTGTGTGTGTGTGTGTGTGTGTGTGTTCTGTAAACTTCATGTGTTAACTCCTGTCTCCTGTCAGTCATTAACTAACTTCTCACTGGTTTTCCATCGGCTCCCTGTCCTGATTTTAAGATTTTACTGATCACTTTTAAAGGTCATCTGGGTCTGACTCCAAGGTTTGTTGTGGGAATGTTGGCCCTATATGATCCATATAGAAGTCCTATGTGTCTTTCAAGGTCCCGGCGGTCAGAACAAAAAACATGGCGGACAGATATTTTGACTTAGTTTCTGCATAAAAATGGATTTTGATCACATTTCTAGCGAGAAATATATGTTTTATTTTCTAAATATTCACTCAGTGAATGTACATAATCACTTTGTATGTTGGAATAGCCACGGGATATGACTGGCATTAACTTGCATTGTAGCCAAATCCGTGTCAGTTTCACGGAAATTTGAGTGATTCCGTGGCTATTCCACGGATTCCTGTGAGACCATGTTGTTAGATCCTCAGGTAGGTCGCTCCCTTCTGGTCTCAGGTGTGAAGGTGACGGTTCCTCCTCCATCAGGTGGAGGAACCTGCCTGAGGAGATGAAACCCGTCCCTAAGATGTTTATAGACCTGATTTTATGTGAGGTCGTCTCCTTTTTTATCTCCTTTTTACTGTTTTATTGTCTTTATTGTTTTTACTCTTCTTCTTTTTTTGTTGGATTTTTGTACTTTTTTATATTATATTATGATTATTTGTTTGATTATTTATTAATATTATTATTATTTTTTTCCCCTGACAAATATTATTTGTTCATATTCTGTCCTCAACGATTCCTTGTATTAAATTTAGTTTTTGCTTCTTTTGCTTGTTCTGAATGTTTGGCTCTCTTTGGCTCTGTCCAGCTGTCCTGCAGCCTTTAGTTGATTAGTTGCCTCTTGCCTTTTGCTATTTCTTGGTTTTGTCCATCAAAACACTTTCTGTTTTTAAAGGTACTATATAAATAAAGTTGTTTTTATTATTTTCTCAGTATAAATAGTAAATGGACTGCATTTATATATCGCTTTTCTAGTCGCTTTGCGACCACTCAAAGCTCTTTACACTACAGACTGACTCATTCACCCTTTCACACACACATTCATCCTGGTGGCAGAGGCTACCCTAAACGGTGCCACCTGCCACCAGCAGGAATTCATTCACACACCGATGCATTTTGGGGTTCAGTATCTTGCTCAAGGATACTTGGACATGTAGGCTAGACATAACAGATCTTAATCTCTCATTCTACCATTTTCTCCTTCCTTTCTTACAGATTCCCAGTTTCCAATTGACATCTCCGCAGTGAAAAGGGACCACGACTTCCTGGACCGGGACCTGGTGGAGCCTTTATGTCGGTGAGGATAAAAAACACACTGAACACTCAAACATACGCTACCGTCTCTCCCCATCACACATCTAACTATGTCAGATTCCTCTCCTGTCCCCGCGGCCTCGTCTGAACCGCTAATGATCCATGTTTGACCCCGACCTATAATGAACTCCTGCTCACACACCCCTGGCTTTGATCTGGTCACCTCCTCCCTGCTCCTCCTCTCTGATCTCCCATTCAAAGAGCAGAGACCCTCGGGGGGCAGCAGGGGGGAGGAGGGGTGACGCTGTATTCCCCCAGATGGCTTTGAGAGTCTGTTTTAAGTCTCTTTGCACACCTCTATCATCTTTTTGTTTCACATCTCCCGGTCCTCTCTTCTCACTCAAGTTCTCCCAACTTGCACCAGCACAGCCTCCATCTTTTATCTCTCTCCTCCATTCACCTCCTCTCCTCTGCTGAAGGAGGGTGTGGTAATTATAGCGTTAGTGATTCCTAAAAAGCTATATTGTGGGAGAATACACACCAGACCCCCTGAGAACTGTCTCAGGAGATGTAAAACATGTTTATTCAGCTCTCTCTTGTTCGCTTTTTACACTATTTTTACCAGAACTATTTATATTTGAGATAAAATGCTAGATAGAGCTGCGCTTTATTGTTAATATTTTAATTGTTAAGGTCATTTTTCATGAAATAAAGGCAGAAAATGCTGTTTTTTGTCTTTCTAATGTGGACATTTCCTGATTTTCTCCATCTCACATCATATATTAAACTCAATATCTTTTGGTTTTGGACTGACAAAACATAAAATTTAAAGACATCACAGGGAAAAACCAACAATTAATTCAATTACTACAGAAAATAATCAACAAATACTCAATAACAAAAAACAATCGTTAGTAGCATGCTTGTAAAACTATCATGCATAGAGCATAAGATTCTAAATCCATACAGATATATTCAGGAAGAACTGTTTGTGCTCCCTGCAGTAAAAATACAGGGTGTGGAGACTCCAGTGGCTTCTTTTGTATATTTTCCAACTTGAATGTTTACTTTCTGCCAGAGAGACAATAGATATGACAACTGGCTTTCTCCTATTGGTATGTTTTCTGGTTTGGTAGCAACAAACAGCTCTTGTCTGCCTGCTTGTATGAGAGGACAGAGAGAGTAAACAGTGAACAAAAGAAGATTTCTCAGCAGCTGAAATCCTTCAGACGACAGAGGTCACAAGCCCCAAAACATGGTTTTAATGATCCCAGCTTGAAAGGCACCAACACAGACACACCACCCTCCTAACCAGCCACTGGGCACCACCCTGGGCTGCAGGAGGGGGAGGAAGTGGGAGGGAAGATGGGATGTTTGCAGGCCAGACAGAAGCTTCTTGGTAGGGAGGTTCACCCAGCACTCCAGAGCATGGAGGAGAAGAGGCTGACGGATGAAGGAGCAGGGAGGGAGGAGGAGGGGCGGAGCTGCAGGGGAGGGAGGTGGAGGACCAGAGAGGGAGGGAGGAGAAAGGAGAGACATGGAGGAGGATATAGTCAGCAAACATCAGCAGGGAAGGGAGACGGTGAGGAGTGAAGGATGAGAGAGTGAAAGTGTTGCAGCTGACTGTGTTTCTGTGTTGCAGACGTCTGAACACTCTGAACAAGTGTTCCTCCATGAAACTGGACGTCAGCCACCCCAAGAAGAAGGTAAGACACATCAATCAGTATGTGCCGTGTGTGAGTCTGTGTGTGTTTGTGTGCGTGCATGACTAAATGTGTGTGTGCATGTTTGTGTATGTATACTTACAGATGTGTATGTGGGGGAGGGAGGGGTGGGTTTTGTCATTTTTATTGTTTGTTTTTATTCTTTTTTTTTTTTTTTTTTGTAAAGCACTTTGTGTTGCATTTTTATGTATGAAAAGCGCTGTATAAATAAAGTTTGATTTGATTTGATTTGATTTGATTTGATTATTTTAACTGTAGCCGTCATCTTTGTAATGAATAGACACAATGTCTCTGTGGAGTTTAGAATTTGATTGTTTTTTTGTTTTTTTTTAAATTTGAGTTAAATTTAGCAAATGCTTTGATCCGAGGCAAAGTACATACAACACATGCAAAGAGCAAGTCAGAAGCTAACTTTCATTATTTCTCACAGAATCAGTTATTAGTCTACAACATCTGAACATGTGATGTGATGATATCATTCCTCAAAGGAGATTCACCTTCTGATGTTAATGTTCATATTAACTCTAGTGTGTCTGCATCTGGTCCGGTTGAGTTACGGTTGATGAGGGTTCTGTCATTCTGCAATTTCACTCTTGGTATTGCATAATGAATTTTGAATTTCTAAAAATGTGCATGCAGAATATAATTTCTAGAGAGTGCCATCCTATATCTCCATGGCCCATTATCTCTAACTCTGCAGGCTAAAAACAGGATAACAGGTTCAATATCCTTTACAGCTCAATAAACATATAAGTAAACAGGATTCAAGAGGGTATCAGGGTACCATGCATTACAAACATTTTAAAAAAAAAGTTTAATTATTGGAAGTACATATAAAGTAAATAGAAATTGAAGGTGCATGGCGACGATCTGAGAGCAAAGTGCAACATTAGGCCCAGCTGGCTCTATAAAAATAATAATACACAGGCTCATATAGCTTACAATAAATCATGCTTCAACATGCAACCAGTTAACTGGATCAATGCTCAGTAACTGACTGTAAAGGCTGTCCTCTCTGGCTGAGCTACATATGAGCACTGACACAACCAGAGGATTAAAAATCTTCAGCTAGTATGAAGCTAATGTAACCCAACATGGAGAAGTAACAGAAATAGTAAAAATGTGCCGGGGATTTTTTTCTCCCAAAACAAACAAGGAAGTATCATAATAAATAAACAGATTGCTCTTGTGAAAACTGAACTAAATAACTCATTACTTGTATTGCAAAACTAATGAATTGTGTTTATCCTGCACACAAAATGTCCAGATATGTTCTAAAGTGCTGAGGATGAATTATAAATCTATATGTGTTGTTTCCATGTGACACTTTGTTTATAACTTTTTATTTATTTGTCCAGATGGACTAGAAGTCAAATGAAAGTCAGAGGACGAGGAAGGAGAGGAATATTAGATGTGCTCTGTTGGCATTTGCCAGTTGTTTTCAGGGATAAAACTAGTCTATTTATTAAATAGACAACATATTTAAGAAATACAGCAAGTTTGTTTCAAATTGAATATTTTTATTTTTATTTATCCATCCATCCATCCATCCATTTTCTTCCGCTTATCCGGGGCCGGGACCTTTTTCTTAATCATCTTAACCTTGTAGTGACTCTTATCGAGGGCTTTGTGTTTTAATCCTCTGATACCTTCTTTATGGTTCCGTAGGGCGATGACTCTGATGAAGAAGACCCGCTGGCGATCAGTAAGCGGTGGACCTTTGAGTGGAGCAGCCGGCGCTGGTCTCGCCTGCAGGACTTCCTGTTGGACAGCGCCGGTGAGAGCAGCCCGACGGGTCAGGGGGAGGGGCTTCTTCACAGCACGGTGAGCAGTGAGAGCGTGCTGACGGACCTCAGCGAGCAGGAGATCACAGAGATCTCCTCTCTGCACAGCGAGGACTCTGCCTCCGCCATGCCTGACTCCATCTCCATGGCGTCTCTGTCTGCCTCCTACAACCCGCCCAGAGATCTCTCCCACTACAACTCCCTGCCCATCAAGAGCAGCCGCCACGGGCAAGCCAGGCGGAGCAAAGCCAAAGAGTTCCTGCGCCGCATGGAGATAATGCGCACCTGGGGGCCATCTACGATGAGGAAAAGCTCAAACCGCAGGCCGCCGCTGGTCATCAGCGGGCCCGTGCTGCAGGGGGAGGAGCCTCACGCGCTGCAGATGCTCCAGTGTACTCCCATCAGCCAACTGGAGCTCAGCCCCAAACATGACGACCAAACTGATGGAGACACTTCCTCCATCTCCCCAACAAATGATTATAAAGACCCGTCCACGGTGAGCGTGAGCCCCTGCAGCGAGGCAGCGGCGCCCAGAGTCAAAGAGCCCGTCTGCAGGAAACAGCGCACTGCCAATAAGAGGAGCAGCATGTACCTGGAGGACATGGAGCTGCCTTCTCAAGGGAAGAGGACTGAAGGACAGAGTCAGTTTGGCAGAAACCAGTTCCACTCATATGAAAACCTCCTCATCCATATCCCCAAAGACCACAAACCAGGCACCTTCCCCAAAGCTCTGTCCATCGAGAGCCTGGCGCCGGCCCCCGCCGACGCAACCAACGGCCCCCAAACCTCTCCACGCAACAACGAGCCCTGGTCTGCTAAACCTCTGTCCAAACCCTGTCCTGGAGCTCCACGGGGCAGCAGGGTGAGTGTTTACGACAACGTCCCGGGCTCCCACCTCTACGCCAGTACGGGAGACCTGCTGGACCTGGAGAAGGAGGACAACCTGTTCCCTCACCTGGACGACATCGTGCAGCACGTCAGCGGTTTGCAGCAGATCGTCGACCACTGGAGCCGCAGCGTGCTGCCGGAGGGGGAGGGGGAGGGGGAGGGGGGGGGAGGAGGAGGGGGAGGGCAGGACCACCCCCAGTGAAGGCGAGAGAGACGGGGTCTCCCTGAACGACACGGATTCAACAGGGACCAGTCGGGAGAGGCGGGACTCTGGAGTCGGGGCGTCGCTGACCAGACCGCGGTGAGAAGCTGCTCAGCTGTTGTGATGACATCGTTCTCATTAAAGTAACACTGAGGCCTCAAACATGGAAAATTCACTACGGAGAAATTTAAAATTTTGTTTGGACAGTCAGGCGAGCCAACAGTTTAGTGGCATAGACTTAATTTAAGACCTCCATGACACCCATTGGCTGGTTTTTCTTTCTTCTTTTGGTTGGTTTTGGCCTTTTTTCACCTTTGCCATTTAGTTTTTTAGAGCGAGAAGTGACCATATTTGGATGAGATTGTGGAACTTTGGAGGAAGATGCTAAAAAACTAGAAACTAGTTTGGTTAGCAAGATGTGACTGATATTCATGTTGACTGTGATATTATTTGGGCTGGCAATAAGACAAGCTTAAAAGAGTCCTGAAAAAAATGCCTTGGTGGATTTTAATACAATGCTGAACAATACTTTTTAGGCTATCAAGATGTTACAGTTAACTTTTGTCAAGTTAAAACTGCTAAAAAAAACTTCTTTGTCATCTACTTTCCTCTAAATGGAACCATACTTTACTAAATAAACATCATGCTGATGATAAGACTTAAAACTGACAATTGAGACCATAAACTCATAAGAATGTTTACTGAGGTAATAACTCTAGTCAGAAGTATGAAAGTCATTTTCATATTCACTTTCATACAGTCAGACTCCTTTTTGCAGCCAGTGGAGTCGCCCCCTGATGGCCAGTAGAAAGAATGCAGGTTAAGGGCTCTTACACATTGGCTTCATGTTTCAGACCTGGAAGTGTGTGCACCAAAAGTATAAATACTAATGCTTTATTGCACAGTGGAACTGTGGTGCAGTAGGTTAGAAGTGAACTAGGAAGTTGGTCTATAAACTATGATTGATGTTAACGATAAACAGTTTGAGTGATAAATGCCTTTGTTTTCTTTTAAAAACCAATATGATTGTTGGATTTCTTTTTATAAATGTTTCCACATTCCCAGATCTCAGAAATGATCACGTTAGAGCACAATCTTGTTACGACAAATAGGAAAAATGGCCAAAACAATGATAGTAAGATCCAAATGATCTTTTAAGTTAGCTTGTAAGGTCTTTATATTAACTGAATCACTCTGTTTCTCATTCTTTACTGGTGTTTTCTCCTTATGTAGACTACGATGGCCCAGTTTCAGAACCTCTGATCATCTCAACCAGCCGGCGTCCTCTCTGCAGATCAGCAGCCAATCAGCAGGCCAGCTCAGCCTGCTGCAGAAGTTCTCTCTGCTGCGCCTCACCGCCATCATGGAGAAATACTCAATGTCTAATAAACACGGCTGGACATGGTGGGTTGGTCTCCTCTTCTCTACAGCTCATGCTTTATGCATTCATTCATAATTCAGGAAATAAGCCATAACATTCACCTCATCACTACTGCATTGTACTCGCATGATTAAAGGAGCCAGTGTTGCACAAAAACTGTCCTCAGTCGTCTCATTCTGTGACCAACAGGCACATCCTGGTGTTATTAACGTTGTTTCTCTCCTGTCTGGTGTTATTTTCCCCGTGAGGGAGATTCTGTTGACCTGTGTTTGCATTAAAGAGGAAGATAATGACAGCAACACTTCCCTAATTGTTCTCTGTCCATCCCTCCCAGGTCTGTGCCCAAATTTATGAAGCGCATGAAGGTGCCAGACTACAAAGAGAAGAGTGTGTTCGGCGTTCCTCTCATCATCCACGTCCAGCGCTGTGGCTTCCCGCTGCCGCTGTGTTTACAGCAGGCCCTGGGCCACCTCCGGACCCACTGTCTGGACCAGGTTAGAGAGAAAACAGCAGTTATTGAAGACGTTTCCTCTTAGCACAGGGCTCATCAGGGCTGGAATGCAACACAGTGCATTTACTAGACTACTTTCATGTTATGATACTAAGATTCTTCTAATTTCAGAAGGAAATGCTCCACTACATTTATCTGAAAAACCCCCTTCTAGTTACTTTACATGTATACTTCACATGAAATAAATGATGATGAGCTTATGAAGAATAGTGCATTAAACCAGTAGGTTTATGAGACCAAATAGACCAAATCATTTGCTTTTTTTTAGGGCTGCTTGATTATATCAAAGAATCATAATTTGGAAACATTTTGCATTCACTGAATCACTGAAAATGAGTAATAAACTGAAAAGTTTTTTTTAAATGTATAAATTGATCATTGATCTCATTGAAATACTTGCAAATTCCAAATTTCAACCCTAGAGAATATTGGAGAATATTACATACTGCCAGAATGTGTAAAAAAAAAAACATACGAAAATAATATTTTGAGAAAAAAGTTTACGAGATTAAAGTGGCAAATCTATGAGAAAAAAATGCATAGTTTTTAAGTGGTGAATCTGGGAGAAAAAAGTTGATTTTTTCCCCACTTTTTTCTTGTAAATCTGCGTTTTTTTTCGCGTAGATTTGCCACTTTAAATCTCTTAAATCTGCAACTTTTTTTCTTGTAGATTTGCCACTTTAATCTAATAAATTTGCAACTTTTTTCTCAAAATATTACCTGAAGTTACCAAATATAGTTCTTTGCTGATAAAGTGTTTAAGGTCTGTATGTTCTGTAAATATGTAACTGTATTTAGTGTTTGCTGCCTCTTGGCCAGGGCTCCCTTAAAGAAAAAGAGGTTCTTAATCTCAGTGGGATATTCTCTGGTTAAATAAATGTTAAATAAATAAATAAAAACCTTCATTATCTCTTGTGATGAGAGTCAAAAATCATAATTGTAAATAAAATCTGATTAATCATTTGTTTTCTATTGTCTTTGTCCAACTCTTCTCTGGTTCACGTCTCAGGTGGGATTGTTCCGTAAATCTGGAGTAAAGTCTCGTATTCAGGCTCTGAGGCAGCAGTGCGAGCTGTCCCCGGACTCAGTGAGCTACGAGGACCAGTCGGCGTACGATGTGGCCGACATGGTCAAACAGTTCTTCAGAGACCTGCCGGAGCCTCTGCTAACGAGCAAGCTGGGGGAAACCTTCCTGCATATTTACCAGTGTAAGTCGCCTCGAGGCCCAGAGAGCTTCAGTCTTCTGCCTCAGACGGGTTATTATTTATCAAGCTGTGTGTCGTCTCTTTCAAATGATCACTAATGCATTAAATATACTGAATGTATCACTGTGAAGTCTGACAGAAACAGTGTTTGATATTAACCCATAAGAACCCATGGTGACTTTAAATCTTCTAGAATCTTCAGCTTTATGCTTCATATTAACTCATTAAATCCTTAAGCGACACATACTTAACACCCTGGTGAGGTGGTCATGTGACTTCTCCAAAATGTGGCTGTGACTGGAAATTTGAAAAAGCTTATTTTTTGTTACCAGGCTAAGTTTAAACCCATTTAACAATTCTACTCCGTTAATAAGGTGTCCTTTATTACATTTAACTTGTTCTGGACATATTTCCTGAACAATTTAAAGTCACAATTTTGATATATGTTATGGAGATGCAAACAAAAAGTCAAATTGTTATTTGTTTTTGTTTTTTTATTGATTTATTATTATTTTATTACTTAAAAACCAGTCTGAAAAATAATTAGTTGTTAAACAGCACTATTAATGTCACAATTTTGATAAATGTTGTGGAGATGCAAAGAAAAAGGCAAATTTGTGTTTCTGTAAGCAGAAAATGTGTCTCGTTTTTTAAATTTTAAATTAAGCATAAATACCATAAATGCCCAATGTAACGTTTATGTCACATCACAGACCTTTGACATTTAGGGGTAGATTTTAAAAAAACAAAAAACATCATAAATATGTTCTATGTAGTATTTCTACCATAATTTTCCTTTAAGGATTATTGGGTCTGGAGACGTAAATGTTTAGCTTTTACAGTTTGTGTGATTAATGTTTATGAAATGTGCATTAAAGGACAAAATCCTGATCCAAAGGTTATTTCATCAATCGTTTCTCACTTTTCTTTCCTCTCCAGACGTCCCGAAGGAGCAGCGGCTGCAGGCGGTCCGAGCGGCCATCCTGCTGATGCCAGATGAGAACAGGGAGGTTCTGGAGACGCTGCTCTACTTCCTGCGTGATGTCACTTCCTTGGTGGAGGAGAACCAGATGACGCCGATGAATCTGGCTGTTTGTCTGGGACCGTCACTGTTCCACCTCAGCATCCTGAAGAACGAGACGCTGTCACCAAGGTGCCTCCACAAACTGATGAACACACATCAAGTGTGTCAATAGATATAGATGTTTATGTGTGTTGTCGTGGCAATTTTAACAACTGCACTAAGTTAATGGGTGAACTGGCCAAACACACAGGGCCGGTTCTAGCCCATTGGCTGCCCCTAGGCGATATTGAGATTTTTCTGTACACTAATATTTGATACATGAACTACAAGCAAGGTAATGGTCTCAGAACATTTTTATTTTAAGAAACTTTGGAACTTTACCAACAACAACTGAATTGAAAATACGAATAAATAAATAAGAAAACACAGATCTTCATCAAATTAAGAATGGCAAAGACTGAAAATAAATAAAATGTAGACATACAAATGCAATAAAAATAAACATAAAAATGAAATTTAAATGTACATTTATCTTATACATTATACATACCTCTATACTGTGCTTTCTTCTCCTCCTCCTCTTTTCTTCGTTTTCGCCCCTGTGCACCAGACAGTTTGGTCCTTTTCATTTTGCTAGTTGACCGTCTACGACCGTTAGCGTGATCTAGTTCTAGTGTTTTGTGACTTGCAACTGCATCGTCATGACGAGTGACGACACCCATGCACGTATCATATTTTATATAATATAATATTACATTTTCATTCGAAATATGGGTTGGGGCATGTTCATTTAATTCAATGAGGGTTTTATTGCCCATGCTTTTTAAAAAATGTTTCGTTAATCAATGTTGTTAAAACAAAGATGTATGCTTAAGGGCGCCACAAGGGGGCGCCCCCTGCCAATTTGGCGCCCTAGGCAGCCGCCTTGGTGGCCTGTAGGAATAACCGGCCCTGCAAACACAAAGCACTCAATACTCTGTCCAGCAAGTTTTATTAGCATATTCGTGTTCCATACACCGCACAACTCCAAATGGCTCTTTTACAGAACAACAAAGTCCCATACACCGCACGACTTATGTCTGTTGTAGTTCCCAGCATTGATTCCTTAGTAAGCCTTATCTTCCTGCCCTATACATCACATCAGGACAGAGCCCGCTGGTCAACATGTTCCCCTCAGTCATGGTGTTAGAACAGTTGAGTTCCCAGAAGGCTTTGTGTCTTGAATACCAAGTAGGTCGCCGCCTACTTCATGTCCCACCATGCAGGAGACACCAAATTTCCTTCACAGTGTTATACAGCAAGAAATGATCTTTTACACAGGTCACAGGAGTCACTGCGGAGATTCTCTGGCCACAATTTACCAACAAAAGTTCATCTCAACTTTTCTGTTGCTCCAGGTCGATCCAGAGGAAGTACACCACGGGCCGCCCCGACCAGAAAGACCTGAACGAGAACCTGGCAGCCACCCAGGGCCTGGCACACATGATCACTGAGGGCCATCGGCTCTTTCAGGTCAGCATTTATTGCTTATTTATTATTTCTATATGACGGGTTAACTGCTCCTCTTAGGACTGAAGAGCGATTATTGACTGATAGAAGTTGTGCAATTCATTGTGTTGATTAAGACAAAAATACAACCCTGATTCCAAAATAGTTAGGACTTTGTCGAAAACTTTACTAAAACAGAATACAATAATATTCTGTTAAAAACTGTGCAAAGGCAAGGTTTTAGCCACATGCTAAACAAGCACAGTTACCTTTCAAAAAAAGCCTCAAACATGCATATTGGCCAAACAATTCTTCAGTTATTAACGTTTCCTTTGGTCTAATCCCAACCCTTTTATTTACATTTTATACAGAATCCCAACTTCTTCTTAACATGTGACATAAACAGACAAAAATAACGATGTGAAGTGGAGTGATATTTCCCTGCTGAGTGGTTATCATCCAAGGCCTCAGAATAACTGAATTACATGAGCTAATTTCTAAAACTGTATATCATGACAACCTTGAGACCATCAGTGTGTGTGCAGTATATACTGAGACCTGAGAAACAAAGCCAAGAGGAAGCTGCAGAAGTCTAGTTTTCAATAGAATTACAATATGCTAAAAGCTTTTTATAGAACCCACAGAGGATAGTGTAAACCTTTCAAAATGTTAATGATCAGCTTTGGAGTTTAAATGTTTTTGTATGATAATGTTATTGAACTCATAAGAACCCAGACCCAGTTATCCTTAAAGGAAATGTTCTATAAGTGGACCACATAGAACACATTTATGATGTTTTCTAAAAAAAATACTACACCTAAATGTCGAAGATCTGTGATGTGACAAATACGTTACAATGGGCGTTTATGGTATTTATGTTTATGGTATTTATGTTTATGGTATTTTTTTATTTTAAAATAGAAAAAAAAAACTAGACACATTTTCTGCTTAGAGACACAAACTTGCCTTTTTCTTTTGCATCTCCATAACATATATCAAAATTGTGACTTTAATTTGTTCAGGAAATATGGTCAGAACAAGTTAAATGCAACACAGGACGTGTTAAATGGGTTTAAACTTAGCCTAGTAACAAAAAATAGGCTTTTTAAAATTAGCTGCTTTTTCATATTTCTGTTTCCAGTCACACACATATTTTGGAGAAGTAATTTCTGGTCAAAGTCACATGACCACCACACCAGGGTGTTGAGTTTACGTCACTTAGGGATTTAATGAGTTAATGTGAAGCATAAAGCTGAATATGGGAGATTATAGAAGATTTAAAGTGTTTGTTACACCGTGTCACCTTGGGTTCTTATGGGTTAAAGACATAAACTGCTCCACTTGTAGTCCAGAACCAGGAGCTTGTATAACATGTTAGTCTGCTGTAGATCAGCTATTCTCAATCTTGGGGTCGGGACCCCAGTTGGGGTCGCGAGATGATTTCTGGGGGTCGCCAAATCATTTTGGAAGTCAGCTCTGTCTCCACTGTGTTAAAGTGTTTGTGTGGTTTAGTCTTTTTGGTCATTGTGTGTCTTTTTTGGTCATTTTGTGTCTTTTTTTTTGGGAATTTTGTTTCCTTTTTTTGGTTATTTTGTGTCTTTTTTTTTTCATTTTGTGTCCTTTTTTTTGTCATTTTGTGTCTGTTTTGGTAATTTTGTGTCTTTTATTGGTAATTTTGTGTCTTTTTTTTAATCATTTTGTGGTCAATTTGTGTCTTTTTCGTAATTTTTTTGATCACTTTGTATCTTTTTTTTGTCATTTTGTTTCTTTTTTTGGTCATTTTGTGTCTTCTTTGGTCATTTGTGTCTTTTTTTTGGTCATTTTGTGTCTTTTTTGGTCAATTTGTGTCTTTTTTTGGGTCATTTTGTGTCTTTTTTTTTGTCATTTTGTGTCTTTTTGTGGTCATTTTGTTTCTTTTTTGGGTGATCTGAACTGTGCGTGTGAGATTGTGTTCAGTGAGCGGGGGTCGCTGACAACATGCATGTTAAATTGGGGGTCGCGACTCAAAAAGGTTGAGAACTACTGCTGTAGATGGTGGAGGTGTTCAGGCTGTAGCTGATGTGGTGCACGTCCTCCGGTTTCCCCCCAGATCCCAGAGGAGATGGTGACCCAGTCTCGTAACTCCTACATGGAGGCAGAGCTGATGGTGCCCCCGCTGGACGAGCTGTGCAAGGCTCACGAAGAGGACGTGGACGAGGAGGAGGAGGAGGATGATGAGGAAGGTTCCTATCATGCTCACATAGAGAAGCTGGTCCAGAACCTGCTGGAGGAGGCCAGGGACAAGAGCAGAGGCTGGGTCTCCCGCTCCACCACTGACCACACTGAGCTGGCATTTAAAAAGGTACCAGAACTCAACTGTGGCGCCCCCTACAGTCTAGAAACGTCACTGCATCTAAACCAGGGGTGTCAAACTCAAATACACAATGGGCCAAAATTTAAAACTTGAATAAAATCGCAGGCCAACATTGAACAAATAAACCTTTTAACATATACCAAACATGTTTTGCTTTAACATTAAATATGGAACCAGCAACGCTTATAAACATGCAATATATAACTAAATAGTGCAGACATGCAAAATCAAATTTCAAATAAAAAACACATCAATGTCATTAATTTATTAAATAAAAATTAAATAAAAATCGTATGCCTCTTTTCTATTTGCATCCTTCTGATTTAAATATCAAAATAAAGTTTTTCAACAGGTTAATACGTTTAAAAATAAAATAACAATAATAAATCTAGTATTAGCGGTAAATGCGCCGTAAAATACCGGCGTCAGCTTTTATAGTACAATAATAAGATAATAATTTGGTATTGCCTCGCGTATATAACATATTGATTTTATTTATTTTGATTGAATATATATAATTAATTGAAATGTGTATCAACTTATATATAATTTATAATCTTATATTATTTATTTATCTAATTAATTGTTTTATTCTTATTTTCAGTGGAATTATATTCCAGAAAAGTTTCCTTAAAGTTTGCCAAGTACAAGTATTTGTTTGTAAAACAGTTGAATTAATGCAAACCAGATCAGGGGTGTCAAACTCTGGCCTGCGGGCCAAATTTGGCCCGCAGCGTAATTTTATTTGGCCCGCGGGCCAGAGTTTGACACCCCTGATCTATACACTATAACTATACATTACTCTCTGTGTGTGTTTGTGTGTCAGGTGGGAGATGGGAACCCTCTGAGGCGGTGGCGAGTGTGTGTCGAGGTCCCGGCAGCGCCCGCTGAGGTCCTGCAGCGGCTGCTGAGAGAGCGCCCCCTGTGGCAGGCTGAGGTGCTGCAGGAGAAAGTCCTGGAGACGTTAGATAAACAGACAGACGTGTACCAGTTCTCCTGCTGCAGCATGCCGCCGCAACCCAGCTGTGACTTCGTGGTACTAAGGTAAGGAGGAGTTCATTCTGAATATCTGCATGCTCTGTGTGATCAGGAATTTGTTATTAATCTATAGATATATAAAAAGTATGGACGACTCACAACATACATTTTAAGGTGATTTTAACATCAAACATTCCCTAATTTCTAAAAATATCATTAAATGTAGAGCAACACTTGGTTGATTAGTCCACTGAAAATAAAAACGAATTGGCAACTATTATTATATATTATAATATTACTATTATGTATTTTTTTCATGCAAAACAACATGCACAATCACAGTTACTTTGTTTTCAATTATTAATATTGAGATTATAATTTTTTAACACAACTAAGCATTGACTGTGGACATGGTTTGCATTAATTCAACTGTTTTACAAACAAATACTTGTACTTGGTAAACTTTAAGGAAACTTTTCTGGAATATAATTCCACTGGAAAAAAAAAAAAAATTAGATAAATAAATAATATCAGATTATAAGTTATATATAAGTTGATACACATTTAAATTAATTATATATATTCAATCAAAATAAATAAAATCAATATGTTGTAATGCACTGCTACAGCCTACTGAAAACTCATATATTCATACATATATTCAGCGATATTAAACTATATTCAACATATTCCAGTCACTAGCTCAGCAAAACTGGGCGAGAGTGGGAACTGGAAAGGGTGCGCTAGATTTATAACACAAGATAAAACAAGACCACCATTGAGAAATGAAATGCAGCAAAATAATAATTTTGTTTACATAATCATTGGAAACCAAAATTGTAATTTGTTTGTTAGACGAAACAAGACATCATAAACATTAGATGGCCATTTTTTTTACTTTTTTCCTGATGTTTTATAGACCAAGAATTTCTTGATTAATCAAGAAAATAATCTGCAGTTTAGTCAACAGTGAAAATAATTATTAGTTGCAGTCATTCAGCTCTCCTTCCCACATGAACCAATCAATAATCAATAATGAAGCTCCTCCCTGTCTGGCCTCAGGTCGTGGCGTACCGACCCCTCTAAAGGCTCCTGTGTGCTGGTTTGTGTGTCTGTGGAGCACGAGGACAGCCCCCCCATGGGAGCGGTGAGGGGGGTGGTGCTGGACTCTCAGGTCCTCCTGGAGCCCTGCGGAGCTGCGAGGACCAGACTCACCCACATCTCCAGAGTGGACCTCAGGTGTGGGAGGCCTTCAGGTGCGCTCAGAGTCAATGTTTGAATCAACGCTGCAGGTATTAACTTCCTGTTCTTGTCCCAGGGGGAGATCTCCAGAATGGTACAACAAAACATTTGGTCACATGTGTGTGAACGAGGCCCAGAGGATCCGCTCCTCCTTCCTCCTGCCGGACCAGACCAGCACCCAGGCCCAGACCTGAACCCAGGAATGAAGCTTTATGTTGGGTCACACTGCCGGAGCAGCTGGGACCAGAACCAGGGACCCAGGAGGGAAACCATGCTGCTTTACTGTACCATCCTGTACTGAGTGACAGTCATTCCCAGAGAGGAGCGAGCATCTTTCTGTCCTGCACAACTACATATCGCAACGTTTCTATCGCTTAAAAAAAGATTTTTCGGTGCCATTTCTCGCCCCACGGAGCAAGGGACAAGCGTTGCTTTCCCAAAAATTTAAACAGCTAATTAGATTTTGTGAAAAGCCATTGATGTTTCAGATAATTGGCTTATAACCCGTTTTGCATTGTCATCATGATGAGGTCGTGCAGACAGAATTTGTATTTTCAGTATTATTTCTTTTTGCTCTGGGTCATTCTTCCAAATCCTCATCTACTAATCCAATATTCTGCAGAAAAGATGACCTAATAAACCAGCCAGCAGCAGGAGGCTGCACTCTCCAACACCTTCATTTCATGATGTTATCACTGATCTTTTAGCATGTAATAATGCCATAAAAGTTACTCACACGTAAAGTAGAACACCCATATTTGTATTGATTATTATGAGACATCTATCTTAACTCTGTCTCTTTAAAATGTCACATATCCTGCCAGAGGAATATGCATGACGAATCTGATTCAAACATTTTTCTTCTATGTATTATTGAATTAGTTGAAAGAAAAATTGACTGAATGAAAGAGTTTTTCCACAAGTAATCATTCAAAAGCACCAATTTTAATTTTAATCCGGAGATGTGCTCAGAAGTTTCTTGGAAATACAACTGAAACTAACATTATTTTTCGATGATCTATTAATTTGCTGATATTTTCTAGATCAATCATTTGGTCTATAAAAAATATCAGAAAATAGTGAAACATTTCCATCAAAGTTTCTCAAAGTCCAACTCTTAAATTGCCCTTTTAGTCAGTTCAAAATCTAAGAATATTCAGTCAAATGTGATATAAATCAGAGAAAAGCTTCATTTTCTGCCTTTAAAAGAATGTACAATGATTTAATATAAATGAATGATTTAATGATGATAATAGAATATTCGCCTAATAGTTGCAACTCTACTTGGAAATAAGTCATTCAGCATGAAAAAAGCTTTAAAAAGGATCAATTAGCCCTTCAGGAAGTTCCAGAGGTGCCTCAGAAAAATGGGTAATATTTTATTTTCACTATTTAATTCACTATAGTGAGCGAGTAAGAGTGAATATTCTCATCACAGGATTCACTTCCACCACAATTATCTCTAAACTGTGATTGAAAACTATTCAATTCTGCCAAAATCTTATTAAACTGACCTAATGTCTACTAGTTTTGTGGTCCTCAACATGAGAAAAGTTGAAAAGCAATGTACAACTGGATTAAGAAGAGTCAGTCCTATATTGTATCAGCACCCCTGAGCTGCTTTTATCTCAGCCTAAAATTAAATTAAGTAAGTAACAGCACTGACAGTATCTGATATTGACATTGAATGCCTGCAACAGCCACACTTTTTAATTATCTGTGCATCTTTTATCAACTAATGATCCAACAAAGTTGTGAATTTATTACTTATATTCATAAAGTCAAGACTTCCCCAAACAATGATGCATAACTCCCAGGAATGACTGGGACCAGTACACTATGGCTACACGTAGCATTGCATTGTGAAACGTTAATAAAAAGAGAAGATGAGCTCACAGGAAGAGAAACACTGATTCATGTGCTGTTACATTATGTTGGATATCAATGTTGATTTCATTCTGTCACTATTTTCAGTGTTAATCTGATCTAAATGTTATGTTCTAAAGTTATTATTGTCATTATATTGATGTATATTGTATCACCTTTTTATTTGCAGTCATGTTATACTATGTCTAAGACATGTGACCATTTCACTGCTTCTGGGAAGCATGTTTGAAACTGTGTGTGTGTGTGTGTGTGTGTGTGTGTGCCCGTATAGCTGCATTTGAGATAAACAAACAGCCTGTATTGTAAATATAAACAACGCTTTCTGTGCCAGCAGATGAAACATCATAGCTTTTCAGGGTCTTCCTATCATATTGATATGCTGAAATGTAAACTTTAGACACAATAGCCGACTGAAGCAATAGCAGACTAGAGCTTTTTATTGGTTTTGTTTTTATTTTCCGGCTGTAGGCGTTGCTATGGTGTTGCTATGATACAATATCTCCACAGTGCCACCAACATCCTGCGTGGAGGCTGTTTGCTGCTCTGGCATGAGTGTGTGTGTGTGTGTGTTTGTGTAAATATGTGTGTATGAGAGAGAGAGAAAGTAGAAAGAGTGAGTGAGTGACTTTGACGTGAGCTCTCAGCTCCAAACACTAGCTGAGTATGAGATGATTTATGCCTGGTTATTTCTGACAGAATGACAGAAAAACACAATAATTGTTTCTAAACAAGAGAATAAAAAAATCTCAGAATTCAACAAAAAATGTCTTTTTTTATGGAAATGTTCTCTAGTCTCTGATTTTTAATTGTTTTAATACTACAAATATCACATATTTTGTACTTGTTATGTGCACTTGTGGCCACTGGGTGGTGCTGTTGCCCCACTGGAACCTGAAGGTCAGGAATGAATCTGGAAAGTATGCCATGAAAAGTGTTTTTGAGCTATGAAGAGCTATCAGGGGGTTCTCCCTGTGAAGACTCTCCCTCTGTGTCCTCTCCACGGACACATGCAGGAAAACCTCCAGCGCTCTGATCAATACTCAATCACATTTACCTACTTAGCTGTTAGAGGGCGATGAAGGTGTTTTAATCCAGACTCTGTTTCTCCCCAGCTCCCCGTAAACCAACAACACAGAAGATGAGCCAAACACCGCTTTAACTTCTAGCTCATTTAACATGTCAGTGATTTTATCTGAAAGTAGGGCACACTGTTACAGCTCCTGAATGTCAATTATCCTCAGCACTGTGGGTGTACTTTAGCTCCACTCTTCCATGGAGACTGAATGAGGAACATCATGTTGCAAATTACTCTACAAAAAAAAAAAGAAGAAGAAAGGATTACTGACAAGGAGAATCAAGCATTGATTTTTCACCAAATGAATCCACTTTATTCCAGAGGGGTAGATTTCTGAGCAAACGGAGAAATTATGAAGACATGGGCTGTGCAAGAGAAAGTGAAGTTTGATATGACAGAGCTGGCATTTTATCAGAGAGTTCAGATAAAATACATAGAGGGATTTATAAGATCATCAATGTTTTTCAGGGTGACCCTGCAGACGTTTTTCTCCTTTTCTGGAAATAGGAAGTGCCTGTCCAGCTCGTACCCTGCCTAAGAAGTCTTGATATATATCTATATATAGATATATATAGATATATATTGATATATATCACTCATTCAGTATCCTGAGCTGCCTATTGGACCTCAGGTTGCAGGGGGCTGGAGCCAAGAGGCAGGATCCACATGGACAGGTCTCCAGAGTATCACAGGGCTAATTCATAGAAACAGACAACCATGCACTCTCTCATTCACTCCTACGGGCAATGTAGAGTCACCAATTAAACGTGAGCTGCATGTCTTTGGACTGTGGGAGGAAGCTAGAGAGATTCTGGTGGCCAGGCAGAAATATGCCTGCTGCAGTTTAAACTAGCTGGCCTGTCTAGTGCCAGTCAGCCCACACCATCAGACATGTTCAGCCAATAGAAAAACACTACAGAAGAATAGTGATGTGCTGTTTTTACAATTAAAGGCGCTACACTCTTTTTGGTTGATCTGTGTATTCATTTTTTTAAAACATATTTTTAAAGTTATTCTTGTGGAACAGAAACCACTGAGAGGGAATCACAGCAAAGTAAAAAGGGAGGTGTCACCTCGTGTCAATTTTATTTTTTTGTTGTTTCTTCTTTTTTTTTAATTTAATTTAATTTAATTTTTTTTATTTAAACATATACAGCAGTAGTACAGTAACGGGAGTAGCAGGGTAAACATTACATTAATACTATTTAAGAAACATCTAAATAATACAAAAATAAAGACAAATACCAGATAATCACCTCGTGTCAATGCAGTCCCCTCTCGCCTGTGTACGCGTCATCACCTGGCCGACTTCTCGCGATATATCGCGAGTTCAGGCGGCATCACCTGGCAGCGGCAGGTGAGGGAAACTTCGCTCAGTGAGTGAAAGAACTGTGGGAGGAAACGATCTGCGGTCCAGATGGTTGAGAGACCTCAGCGGTGGTGAGTGAGCACGTGTTACCAGCCTGTTGGTGCATCGATCATGTTGTTGAGCTGGATCGATCGATTGATTGGATAGAGTCAGTGTCAGTGAGCTCAATGCTTGTATAAAGATTGTTGCCGTGAGTTTGTTGTCATAAGTCACGTTAAAACAAGTTGTCAGTGATCTTATATGTCGGTTTATGATGATGAGATTGCATTGTTAGAAAAGCTTCACACACACATGCACACACACACAATTAGTTATATAGTTTAGAGTTTATAAATTAAACTTAATTTGTCAAGACCATTTTTACAAAGACAGAACTAGCGAAGACCATAAAAAAACAAAGAAAAAAAGACAAAAGTAATTTGAAAAACTTGACACCAGGGCAGAAAATAAATAAAAAATGCAATAAAAAATAGAAAGAAAAGAAACATTTAAAGAGCGATAAGAAGAGTAATTATAGTAAAACTAAATTAAAACTAGATTAGAAAATAGATAAGAAGACAAAAAAAAAATCCAATAATTACTACATAAAACTGATTTAAAGACAAAGAAATAACAGAAAAAGGAGGAAAAATAACAGATAAAATGAAATAATGTTAAATTTCACTAAATAAGAAGCAAATAATTCTGTATATAGAATATATATTCCTATTCAAATTCCCGACTAAATAAGTAGAGGATAAAGAACAGTGTCATTGTCCCAGGAACATCATGACTTTGATATTTCATCATTAATGGACTCTTATTTTTGTGTGACTTGGTTTTGGGCAGTTATCATTCTCTGGAACTGCAGATGTTGCCAAGAAGTCATTTACTGCTGGTTGCAAGTCAGCAGTGGTGGAAGAAGTATTCAGATCTCTTACTTAAGTAAAAGTACCAATACCACACTGTGAAATTACTCCACTACAAGTAAAAGTCCTGCATTCAAAACTTACTTTAGTAAAAGTACAAAAGTATCAGCATCAAAATGTACTTAAAGTATCAAAAGTAAAAGTACTCGTTATGCAGAATGACCCCACTCAGATTGTTAAATATATTTTCAATATATGATTTGATGATTATTGTTGATGCATTTATATAAGCGGCATTTTATTTTTTCAAGGTAGGGCTCATTTTAACTATTTAATATGCTTTTATGAGGTCTAATTTTTAGAAAATGTCACTTTAAACTTAAAAACCGATCATGTTTTTCATGTTAAATCCCAATCTAAAAAGTAACTAAAGCTGTCAGCTAAATGTAGTGGAGTAAAAAGTACAATATTTGCCTCTAAATGTAGTGGAGTAGAAGTATAAAGTTACATAAAATGGAAATACTCAAGTAAAGTACAAGTACCTCAAAATTTTACTTAAGTACAGTACTTGAGTAAATGTACTTAGTTACATTCCACCACTGCAAGTCAGTGTGAGTGAGTTCCTGCTTGCATCTATTAGGTTATTGCCATAAGTCTGTTATTGTTGGAAGACTCGTCTTACATGCAGAAATGGCTCCAAATCACCCATTTTGACTTCGATTAGCAGGTCACCTACCAGGTGTAGTGTGTCTGGGTCATTGCCCCGGTCTGGCCCACTAAGACTCTATCAGAATCAGCCTCTTGATGCATAGCAGCGCTGTGCTTCTGCATTTCTTTTAGTAAACACATCTAATTGAATTAACATATTTAATTAAGATGCTAAACAGTTGAGGGGTTGGCGTGAAGGAGGGACGACACCAGGAGAGGATCTGCATCCTCGGGGCAGAAACCTTCCACACAGCCAATAAATAAAAATAATAAAATACCTCTTTTACTTTCAAATGATCCATTTCAACAACAAAATTGTTGCAAAGCTCAGGCCAGTCTGGAGCTCCACCAGCTCCAGTCTGGAACTGGTGGAGCTCCAGTCTGGCCTGCAGGAGGCTCTGGTTAGGAATCAGTCTGTTGCTGCAGAGTAGAGCCATGCACCTGCCTTTACTCTGTCCAACCACAAACCAGGAAGACCTCTATAAATATATAATATTAAGATGGAAACCTCTAACCTTCATGGGAAACACAAATCTACCAGCATCATGTCCTGTTATGGAAAATGGGGTGCACTTACACTACTGGTCAAAAGTTTTAGAACACACCAAATTTTTCCAGAATTTAATTGAAAATGATGCAGTTTAATGTCTCAGTGTACTCTGAAATTAATGCACATTTGCAACATTTAAAATTCTTTATTGAGCATGATAGTGTTTTGAAAGTAAAAAAAAGATTCAAAATCACATTTTATGTTGGACTAAAGGACTAAAAAAAGACACAAAATAACCAAAAAAAGACACAAAATGACCAAAAAAAGACACAAAATGACAAAAAAGACACTAAAAGCACACAAAATGACAAAAAAGACACTAAAAGACACAGAATGACAAAAAAGACACTAAAAGACACAGAATGACAAAAAAAAAGACACAAAGTGACTTACAAAGACATGAAAAGAATTCAAAAATGGACAAAATAGCCCAAGACTCCATAGAGTTAAGTTGTTAACCCATTTCTTGTTCCCTGAAAAAGGCCTACTTGTATAATTCTGAAATGTACATTATTTTCCAGTTTTGGTTAAGCTTACCTTTTTTTATTTACCTCTGGCAGTTCACCACTTACCTTTGGACCCTTTCAAGCTGTTCATTTGACTTGAACTGCTTGAATTTCAATAAAAAACTGGAAAAATTGGGCTGTTCTAAAACTTTTGACCGGTAGTGTATATAGTGCATTTATCCAAAGCGCTTTACACACTATGCTCATTCACCCATTCACACACACATTCATACTGGTGGCAGAGGCTACCCTAAACGGTGCCACCTGCCACCATTGGGAATTCCTTCACACACCTGAACGCAGCATCGGGAGCAATCTGGGGTTCAGTATCTTGCTCAAGGACACTTGGACATGTAGCTGCCATGGTCGGGGATCGAACCAGCGACCTTCCGGTTACTGGATGAACGCTCTACCAACCGAGCCGCCCTGTTAGACCACCTGAAGTCTTTGTGACATACTGCACTGGGCTTTTCTCATGACCCACAGCCTCATATTAAGTCTTTATCTGCTCCCAGCCAGCAGTATGGGCAGGCCCGTCAGTCTGCTTTGAAAAGATAACCACTACAATAAATCTCCTAAAAGTTCAAGCTAGTGATTTTAAAGCTTTCTCCAAAGCTCTCCATGATCTGATAAGAGGCGCGGGTCAGACCCTGCTCAGGCTCTGCCTTTGTTTGCTTCAGCACGGTGCATTATTTCAGTAAGTTATGGATATTTGTCATAGTTCTGCTGAATTGTTCAGTGGTGAATGAGTGCTTTATATTAATTAAGATTTATTATAGTGCCTTTGTTTGCTGTTTAAATGTGCCTTCTAGCTTTAAAATAATCTGTATGAGTCGACTATCTCAGTGGAAAAGCTTAGAAAGAACAAACAGCTGAGCGTCTCTTCATGCTTTAATTGGCGTGTAAATGCAGAAGAGTTGTTAATTACCAGCTAACACAAAGTCCAGTTCCTACAGGAGACAGGCTCCACGTAGTCAGGGCTCAAAGTCAGCTTGGTAGCCATGATAGTGCACAGATTTTAAAAGAAATGGCTAAAGAATGACTGAATGTATGTTAGTACCAATGAGAATCTGCATACTACCTCATAATGTACTACATAATAATACATAATGTGCTATTAGCGAACATGAATATGATTTTACCAGCCTTTTATCACCGTGTGTGTGTGTGTGTGTGTGTGTGTGTGTGTGTGTGTGGTAACATGCCTACTGTAACAGGAACTACCACAGAAGCAAGTTTAATGGTGTTTATATTATATTATATATATAATATATATTATATTATATGTCTGAGCAAATGAGAAATGGCATCACAACTGCACTGCAAAAAAGCCAACTTGTATTTTTTGGCCTAAAACAGTGATTTAAGTTGGTAAAACTTGGAAATATAAATTATTGACATTTAGGGCAATAATGTAAGTTAGCACAACAAAGGAAGCCAGTTGTCTGCTCAAAAACAAGTTGGTGAGTTGTTGTTACTTATATCTTTAAGTTGGGGTTCACAACAAGGGACAATAGTTCTGATAACTCTTATTTCTTTGTTGGGAAATGCAGGAAAGAGGTGAAATTCATTAGCGAAAGCTAGCGGCTAACTGGCCGCGTCAGTTACTGCAGTTCCTCAAATGTCCACTTGAGGCTGACTTCAAAAAGGAGTCAATCCCAGTGGATAAAATGGCTAACTTGCAGCAGAAATAAACATGTTTACCATCTGTCCTTATTTCCCCCATTCATATACAAATCACTCATTTTAATTATTTCAGATATTAAAGTTTTGCATAATTAAGGACATGGCTGCTTTATGAGACAAGTGAGCTTCACATCGGCTCTTCAGAAACCTGGAGGTGATGTCACAGAACGTCCAAATGTTCTGCACTCTATGGTTGTTGCTTTGTGATCCCATTTCAAGATGGTCTGTTTTTCATCTGTATGTTTGTACATGATGAGAGTTAACAGATACACATCAGTTACAACAAAAGAAAATTTGTATTTCTTGTTCCGAGCATTTGCATGAAGTAAAGTAAAACATTTTATAGCATATAGCAATAATTATAAATATTATAATTTGGTCATCAAAAAAACTCAATGTGCACAAAAAGTACGTCTTCAACCATATCGTAATCAGATCTCAATTAAGAAAGAACAACTACGACGATTGCAGAAAAAGACATGTAGACCATGTATTTATTATAGTATTCATCTACTGGAGTATACGTTTTAGATGTGTAAAAAATAAAAACAAATCAGTTTTTGTCTATTTTTCTTTCAATATTCTCTCCTGCTTCACAGATATAAGAAAATGATTGTAGGAGTGATGGCTGATCTTAACCCGGCCTTGCTTATGTAACTCTCTAATTAACAGACCAAAATAGCAGGATTTGGGAAAAAACAAATCTCTTCAACGATTAAAGCGAGCGACATGATTCACACCATCCAAAGAACTGAGCTGAGTTCTGTAGTGATGACTTCAGATGTTGTTGCTCTTTATCTGCAGCACGTTCACATCATAAAGCTGAGAGCAGAAACAGATGTGTCTCCTCTGAGACTGGTTAATCCACTGTCTTCTTCCAGACAACCACGATAAGGTCATTAATGAATAAATTATCCAATCAATGAATTATTGATGAGACCATGTTAGCAGCGGTGTGTACAGTACCCTTGAGTGTACACTCTGCTATTGGCATACTATAACCAAAAGCATGCACAATTAATAAAAGGAAAATGTGATGCAGATGATTTAAAATGGAAAAAAAATCACTTTATTTCAGTACATAAGGTCAGGTAGTTGGAGTTAAGCCTGTTTTTGAGCAAATGTGACTTCATAGTGCTGCACAGACTGACAGATAAAACCAAAACTAGGGGTGTGCCATATCGTATCGTTCACAATAATATCGGTATATTTTTTTTATGGTTAAAAAAATGCATATCGTGATATTGGCAACGTTCCTACTTCTTGATGTCGTGGTTAAAGTTGTTTTAATCACAAAAAGCTACCTACTCTCTGTCGCTAAACACATTCAGCTTTCAAAATAAGAGCACAGTGTGTTAACAGAATCCACCACAGAACTTACAAGAAGACTGTCAAAATAAGATGCCTTAAATAAAACATACAAGAACCTTTATTCTCCTTTACAAAATGTCATTAAAATATGCCCCTGGAACCCCTAAATGGTTATTTTTATTATTTGCTCATACTCAAGAGTCAAGAGTACATTTTTTTGTATTTGGCAACTGTTGAGATTTGCACTTCACACTACATTTTAGATTTTTATTTATTTATACAGACTAAAAAAAATCATATTTTCTATATCTTTTTAAGTATTTCGTAATATCATCAAGAATATCGTTATCGCAAAAATAGCCTGAAATATCGTGATATTCATTTAGGGCCATATCGCCCACCCCTAAGCAAAACCTCAACAAATTAGGCACAAATATCCATGCAGATGTGGCATACATTAAAGGGCAACACCAGCTAAATGAAGAGTTCCTGTCTGTTATTTCCATCCTCGGGAAGTTCAATCAGTGTTTGTGGACGTGAGCTCCTCTTTGTCTCTCTCAGAGCAGAAAGCAGAGAAGAAACACTGCTTTCCAGACAACTCAGAACTCGACTTGTTGAATTTCAGATATAATAAGTACACTTGAATGTCATCCAATATCGGAGTCCTACTTTTATACTCAGGGCAAATTTATTCAGACTTTATTACACTTCTAAATACTTCACTGTCAGCCAGGATTTCTGTTGAGACTGGTCTCTCCTCCAAAACATCAATGTGGGGCGTTTGTACAGGCAGCAGAATACGACTCATATTTACGTTTTAGACGTTCCTCCACAGAGTTTCTATGGCGGATGTCACACTCGGGTTCCTTCACCCAGGAGACTGGGCTTCATGTCCTGTATGAAAACAAAAGTAAATTACATTTTATGTAACTTCCGCTGCTCACATCACCCCGTTACTATTTCACTTCCATCATTTATGTACACTACCGGTCAAAAGTTTTAGAACACCCCAATTTTTCCAGTTTTTTATTGAAATTCAAGCAGTTCAAGTCCAATGAACAGCTTGAAAGGGTCCAAAGGTAAGTGGTGAACTGCCAGAGGTAAATAAAAAAAGGTAAGCTTAACCAAAACTGGAAAATAATGTACATTTCAGAATTATACAAGTAGGCCTTTTTCAGGGAACAAGAAATGGGTTAACAACTTAACTCTATGGAGTCTTGGGCTATTTTGTCCATTTTTGAATTCTTTTCATGTCTTTGTAAGTCATTTTGTGTCTTTTGGTGTCTTTTTTTGTCATTTTGTGTCTTTTTTGGTCATTTTGTGTCTTTTTTTAGTTCTTTAGTCCAACATAAAATGTGATTTTGAATCTTTTTTTTTACTTTCAAAACACTATCATGCTCAATAAAGAATTTTAAATGTTGCAAATGTGCATTAATTTTTTTTAATTTAAACCTAGATCAGTGGTTTTTTAGCCTAAATTCACAGGAACTGCAGCCTTTACAACTGCAAACTGTAAGTGTATGTATAATGACATGTTGCTGATGTTTGAGTCGGTATGGGTGGAATTAACAAACAGTCTATTCTGTGGTTTAGGTTGGAGATGGTTCTTTGTTTGTGGCTGTGCAGCTTAAACACTTGGAGGTGAGGAGTTGGTCCTTTCAGCTGGGAAACGTTGACCTCAGACTGTCTAGAATGAAGCAAAAGGTGTGATGTGTCCAAGAAGCACAGGTGCCCAGCTCCTCGTGCTCAGAGCGCCTTTTGGTGGCATCTGGTTTTTATTAGACGGAATATCTGCAGAAGTAAAAATGTCCACACACATTGCTTGCTCTGGCCATTTGCTCTGAAGGACGGGAAGGAGAGGAGACAGACCCGCTGGTCTGTCTGTTAGAAGCATGGACACTCAGACCAGTATTTCTATGCTCTGTTGTTGTTGTTGTTGTTCAGCACTTCTAGTAAAAAGTGACAGTGGAAAACACATTATTACAGATGTGACAAGTTGTGAAGTTTAATGTTGTTGTAGTCAGAAGCAGTGAAACCATATTTTCAAGTGAACTGTTGCCATTATTTATATACATCCATATTAAAACCTTTAGAGCAGGGGTCTCAAACTCGCGGCCCGCGGGCCAATTGTGGCCCTCGTGACAATATTTTGTGGCCCCCACCTTGATATGAAAGTTTAATGTGAGTTTTATATGAATGGCACTTTACCGTGTTGTGTGTGGAAGGTCCCTTTAATTACTTTTTTTGGTAATTCTGTGTCTTTTTTTGGCAATTTTGTGTCTTTTTTGGTAATTTTGTTTCTTTTTAATATCATTTTGTTTCTTTTTTTGGTCATTTTGTTTCTTTTTTTGGTCATTTTGTGTCTTTTTGGTCATTTTGTTTCTTTTTAAAATAATTTTGTGTCTTTTGGTCATTTTGTGTCTTTTTGGGTAGTTTTGTTTCTTTTTTTGGTCATTTTGTGTCTTTTTTGATAATTTTCCGTCTTTTTTGGTTATTTTGTGTCTTTTTTTAATAATTTTGTGTCTTTTTTGGTAATTTTGTTTCTTTTTAAAATAATTAATTTTTTCAGTCATTTTGTGTCTTTTTTGGTCATTTTGTGTCTTTTTTTGGTCATTTTGATACTGCCTCCAGCGGCCCCCAGGTAATTTGAGTTTGAGACCCCTGCTTTAGAGCAAGAAAAGCCGGACATTTGAATGAAGATTCAGGGTTCTCATAATACAGGTGGAAGAGGGAAAGATATACAAGACAGGTGAGCATCTACATGCATTGTATGGTGTGCAGGGACACTTTTATCTAAATTGCTTGCTGCAGTGCATAACATCACTGATTTGTCACAGCACTTGCTGCAGCAGAAAGGGCAGATTTTGACTCATTATGGCAATAAAAGCACAAGAGCAACTAATAACATCAGTGATGGCACTTTTTTATCTCCACTCCTCTTAGATCAGTGATCCAGCATGCACAATGTGAGGACCCTGGAACAAGAATAGGGAATAGAAATTCAGCTTTTATTGGTGTTACTTCTGTTATTGATGAGTCAATATGCCAGGAGAAAGGTCTGTTGGAGGTTTCAACACATCTTGAGCCCTTTCTGGAGCTGGACATGGAAATATACTTGCTGTTAAACTTCACATTTGACCGACTGGGTTGTTAACAGAATCGTTGGCATGCTGTACTTGCCTGTGTAAATGCATGTTACTGGAGGATTTCACACACCAGAGAAGTCTGTATGACCGTATGAAACTAGTGGATTGGCAGGATGTAAATAACAAACATGGCAACACTAAAGGAGGTTACTATATTAAACATTCTTCGATGACGGCAGGAGAAGTGACAGGAGGGCCATCCCAGTCACTATTCAACTCATACCTGCAAAAAATAAGGCAATCTAATTCATATATAACTCGTTAGTTAGGATAGTTGGAGGCGCAGCTTATTTCCACCCATATTGACATTTGTTTTTTTAGGCTCTGACCTCTAGTGGCCAAAGTAATAATGACAGGAGCAAAGTAGGAAGTCATGTGATGTAGTATAGAGTAAAAACTCTGCGGGACACAGCTTTCCATGTCCTTTATGAAACCAAAAGTCAACGTTGTACATTAAGTCAGTAGTTCTCAACCTTTTTGAGTCGCGACCCCCAATTTAACATCCATGTTGTCCGCGACCCCCGCTCACTGAACACAATCTCACACGCACAGTTCAGATCACCCAAAAAAGAAAAAATTACCTAAAAAAGGAAACAAAATGATCAAATAAAGACACAAAATGATCAAAAAAGACACAACATTACCAAAGAACACACAAATTGACCACAAAATGATCAAAAAAAGACACAAAATTACCAAAGAACACACAAATTGACCACAAAATGATCAAAAAAAGACACAAAATTACCAAAAAACACACAAATTGACCACAAAATGATCAAAAAAAGACACAAAATGACCAAAAAGACTAAAACACATTAACACATGAACAGTGGAGACAGAGCTGACTTCCAAAATGATTTGGCGACCCCCAGAAATCATCTCGTGACCCCAATTGGGGTCCCGACCCCAAGGTTGAGAACAGCTGCATTAAATAACGATGCAAGTAAGACAACCTCTGTATTCAGCTCTGTGATGTTCTGTCACTACAGCATCTCGTTATGTGGATCAGTAATTGCTGTAATCTATGATATGTCTTTCTTTTAAACAAAACAAAATAGTTTTCTAAACTTGACCAAGTAGCTTATTCCACAATGTGTGACCACTTCACAACATTAAATAGAATCGTATTTCACCAGATATTGTACTAACTGTTGTTTGACAGTATGTTACCTGAGCTCATGTGCGAAGTTGCTTTAATTCACTAATCTTCCCCGTACATTCCTTCAAATAGAGTTCACACTTCTCCAGCTTTTTATTCCACTGCCTCCAAAGTTAAATCTCACTTTTGTATTGAGTAAAATGTCCGAACTCATAGAACATTCTGGTTGTGGCGTGCATCTGGTTATGCAGTAATTCAACATGACAGATTTGATATCTTTGGAAATCTCGAGCAGAATTTTTAATAAAGTTCTGAGGGTTTGAGCCACGCTCAGCCGCATAATAATTGAGTCATCGGGGGTCTGAGGGTCCGTGGGGTTGGCAGATTGAGTCATACTGGATCCAGTCACGTGTTTCTGACAACAGCAGCGCTGATGCTGCTAACAAGCAGATGTTGCTACATTGTTCGCTGTTCTCTCGTCTTCACATTCTAATAGCTGGCCTTGCAGACTGGACAGCCGTCAGGGCCACAGACTGTACCGGAGCTTCTCCATCACACTGAAGAGCCGTTTCATCTCAGCTGGACTTATTCACAGTTCAGCAGCTCCACGTTAGAGCGAGTCAAAGAGTCAAAGAGTCAAAGAGCTCCAGTCCTTGATCCCAGGCTGCACTCAAAAAAATGATTCAAGCCCTTCTTAGATGTGACACATTAATGTATTGTTTATCCAATGAAAATATATCAATTAAAATCAAATCAAAAGTAGTTTAAGAAGTGTAACCTAAATGTATTAATGTACTCCCCTGTCCTTCCCTTCAACCCAAAAAGAATGACTTTCAGTTTTCCAATTCTATGTTTTTAGGTTGAACGAACACAATTTCTTTATTTTAGCTCTCCTCGACATAAATGAGTTGAGGTAACTCAATTTAAATACAATACATACATGTTTTTAATTTGAGTTTGACCAAATGTAAAAAAAAGTGAGTACTTTATATTGCATCGATGCACTTGTTTTGAGTTTGGGCTACATATATTTGTTGGATGGAAATTCTGCCCACAATTGAATTGAGTTCATCCAATGAGTTATTTTTTTGAGTGTGGGACCCCTCCATCCCTGGTGGCAGCTCCCTCACCAGAGGGACTGTTACCACCAGTGGTGGTTCTAGACCAGTTCTACTGTGGGGGCCAAGGAGGGGCCAGTGTTTAATCAGAGGGCCACATTAAAAATCGTCAAAAATGATATTTAAGCATTCAAAACCTTTATTTTAGCTAAAAGTCTCATATTTGGAAGAACTACATTGATTGAAACAATGAGACTCACCAACATTAACAGTTATTTTTGTGCGACAATGACATTTCTCATTTTTGTGCACAATTATTTTTTTGTAATTTTGAAAGTGCAGTACAGTGAGAATGATCTTTATATTTAGCTTTTATTGCACAAATAAACTATTATACAATGTACACATTCTGGGTTCCTTTTGTGTACAGTGAGATATTGTTTGAACAAAAAATAGGTGAGAAATTGATTTTTAAGAGATGATGTTTAAGCATTCAAATCCTTTATTTTAGGTTATTTAAAAATCTAATTTAAATATATTTGGAAGACATAAATACATTGATTGAAACAATGAGACTTACCAACAATAACAACTATTTTTGTTCGACAATGACATTTCTCATTTTTGTGCACAATTGATTTTTTTCATTTTGAAAGTGCAGTACATTCAGAATGATCTTTTTTTATATATATACACAAGCTTTTATTGCACAATTCAACTATTATACACAATCTGGGTTCCTTTAGTGTACAATGAAATATTGTTTGAGCAAAAAATAGGTAAGAATTGTTCCGTCGTTCATTGTTATAAATTGATCATTTTATTATTAATTTGACACAGGGGCCACAGCAGGGGCCAAAGGCTTCTTCACAGGGGAAGGGGCCCCTGGAGGCCCCTGGGTAGAACCGCCACTGGTTACCACTCAGTGATGCCTCTCTCCGTTTGGATAATGAAAATGAAGAATAGTTTAGACAGAATAATGCGTTTAAAAATATTCACTATTGGAATATTTTGTTCCTGTCCATTCTTTATCTCCAAAGTGGCAATTTTTCCTTGACTAAGACAAAAGAGGCTTCATCATTGCACACGTCTGAGTTCATCCAGAGGGGTTTGAAAGGGATTCATAAGAGCAAAGATGGTCTAATCTTCTTAACCCATGGAGGAGTGTGTAATCCTTAAAATATGACAATGACCAATATTGAGGTTATGATTTAAGCAAGATTACCTTTTTTTTTCTCATGCGCTTCTTCCCTCAGACAGATCCATGGGCACTCTTTTTTTATCGTTAAAACTTTAATAAGCTGCTTTGTGATGTCCTTTGAGGATCGTCCTCTGCAATTCCACCAGTATTAGAGCAACCGAGTGAATGCGACAGGGAATATGAAAGTAGTCCCAAGATTGTAGAGGATCTAAGTAAAGGAGCCAATAAGAAAATCCGGTCTAATGCCCTCAGAGTGTGGACTTAGTCTTTTAGTCTATTATTAACTCTTCTTTTTCATCAAGCAAGTAAAAAAGGACAACCGTCAGTAGGGAGAGATTAATACACCTGTTAATACACATCAATGCTTCAGTCTCAGGACCCATTGGTTATTGTGTTTGATGCAAATTAAGATTTTTCGTCTTTAGTTTATTTTTTAATTTATCTGCCTTCATATGCAGAGAAAGAATCTGGTCGTCGACATCGTTTTTCTTCATTCTCGCGTCTAAATTCAGACTGATCTCACTCACTGTTTGTAGTTATATTATTATTATAATTTTTAGATAATATAACCCATATAAATATATGCTTTTAATGACCCATATTGATGCTTTTTGTTGGCGACCTCTAGTGATCATAGTAATTATCACAGGATGGGAGGAAATCAGAATATTAGGTAATAAAATCTGCTGAGGGCGGGCTGGAGAGGTGGTCCATTGGGTTGAACAAATCCTGGACTTGGACCCAAGACTGGTGTTTTTGTCCCACTGGAAAGTCAAATAGGAGGATTTTATTTTAATTCAACCTGTAAATTAACTTCTATGTCTCTTTCTACACAAACCATGGAGTCTCTCTATCCTTTTTGTTTCTGTCTTGTTGATTTTATTTTATTTTTTTTTATCATTGTGTTTTATTTTATTGTTATGTGGACCGACCCTGTGTCCGAAATAAAGTGTTGATTGATAAAAGACAGTTTAAAGAGTAAATAAATGTCAGAAGTAGTAGTTAGGAGGGTGATGTGACCACCATGAGGTATGTAAAAATAGTTGACTTTGTTTTCACATGGGACACAAAGCCCGTTCTCTCAGGTGAAATCCAGCATTTAAACTCTGCATCGCTGTCAATCACGACTACTACGTCAGCAGGAGGACGGTCCAAAATGTAAATATGAGTCGTATTTTTCTGCCTGTACAAACGAGCTATATTGCTGTTTTTGAGGGGAGACCAGGTTGATTGATTGGTGAACAAGCCTGGAGCACAGAAGAGGAAGAAACCTGAAGTCCTGTCCATTATCCCCAGAGGCTAAGATGACATTAAGGCCATAGCTGAATGTTTCTTTGAAATAAATTAGCATTAATAAATAAATATCTTGTTTATAACCAACATAAAAATATGCTATCAAATGTCAGTAACCGGTAAAATGGACTTAATAAATAAATAAATAAATATTATTTTTATCTTACTGGACAAAGCTATAAAGCCTCGTTCACCCATTCACAAAGAAGCTTGGTGTTGAGTGTTTAGCTCAAGGACTGTAACCTGCTCTCCCTACTGATAAACGGAGAAAAATATCAGAAACAGACAAAGTTAAGGGAAGAAAAGAAAAGCATTCAATAAAACCTAATTCATTAGTTTTTATTCTTCTTATTAGTGTTTAAATCAAATGCATCTTCTCTGTAAAATCTGATCCGTTCACTTAAATGTTATGAAATTGCTTAATTGACGAATGGCATGTATGAGGACAGCAATTAGATGTGTTGAGCCAGCTCACTAATCAGCTTCTTTCCATCTTCTCTAGTACACACACACACACACACACACACACACACACACACACACACACACACACACACACACAGGAACAGACACACAGCAGTACACATGGATGCACACACCCACACATAAACAACTCGATTATGACTCACATCCGTCTGTGTAAACAGGAAGTTATTACCTGTGTTTGTACCAGTCTGAGGTCAGCCCTTTATACATCTACAGGCCTGCGTCTCTGTTGTCCCTAATAGCAGACGTTTGGAAGTGGAAGAGACAAAAAGCAAACCTTTGTCCTGCTGTTTCAGGTCCTAACTGTGGTGGGTTTTCTGCCCGGGCCTTGACTGAATCATCAGCGATTTCACTGATAGCAGCTGATAGTAGATGCTTGTCAAACCAAATCTAACTGCAAACAAGACGTGCAAGAAAATTGCCCAGAAACAGATTGCCTTTTCTCCAGTCGGCAATGATCAAACCCTCTCTGACACATGTCACCTCTGCTGCTCCTCACCAGCCCACAACCCTCTGAAGCTGCAGCACTGTGATCATCAGCCCACCAGACAGCTCCACTACCTCCACCACCTCCACTACCTCCACAGCTCCACCACCTCCACTACCTCCACAGCTCCACTACCTCCACCACCTCCACAGCTCCACTACCTCCACCACCTCCACTACCTCCACCACCTCCACCACCTCCACTACCTCCACCACCTCCACTACCTCCACTACCTCCACAGCTCCACTACCTCCACCACCTCCACTACCTCCACAGCTCCACCACCTCCACTACCTCCACAGCTCCACTACCTCCACCACCTCCACTACCTCCACCACCTCCACAGCTCCACTACCTCCACCACCTCCACTACCTCCACCACCTCCACTACCTCCACCACCTCCACCACCTCCACTACCTCCACCACCTCCACTACCTCCACTACCTCCACAGCTCCACTACCTCCACCACCTCCACTACCTCCACAGCTCCACCACCTCCACTACCTCCACAGCTCCACTACCTCCACCACCTCCACTACCTCCACCACCTCCACCACCTCCACTACCTCCACTACCTCCACCACCTCCACCACCTCCACTACCTCCACTACCTCCACTACCTCCACCACCTCCACTACCTCCTCTACCTCCACTACCTCCACCACCTCCACTACCTCCACCACCTCCACTACCTCCACCACCTCCACTACCTCCACTACCTCCACAGCTCTACAGAGGTACGCCGCCGCCACAGAGAGGGAAAATGACTGCTTGCCCGCAAGTACTGCACCTTCACAGGAGGTGAGGGAGGGATAAGAGCGATGAGGTGGAGGAGAGAGAAGAAGAACAATGTTGGTGCTTTTACCCAATCACCAACCAGATCCCGGTTAAGACCTCTCTTTCTGCTAAAGAAGTCTTTTGTGGAATCATGACAAAGCTGCAGAAGCACGCCTTTGTCTGAAAACAAAGAGGAGTGTGTTTGTGTGCACAGAGGGAGCCTGCCTCTGTGTGTGTGTGTGTGTGTGTGTGTGTGTGTGTGTGTGTGTGTGTGTGTGAGAGACTGTGTGTGTGTGTGTGTGTGTGTGTGTGTGTGTGTGTGTGTGAACCCAAGTGGATGTGCACCCAAGAGCAAGATAGCATGTGTTAGTTTGTTAAATTGCTTCTCTGAGTGTGAGGGAAAGTGTGTAACAGATGCAAGTGTTGTGTGTGTGTGTGTGTGTGTGTGTGTGTGTGTGTGTGTGTGTGTGTGTCCTTCATTTCCTTTGTGCTGTAGATTGGGTTTGAGGGGGAAAGAAAAAGACAGAAAGAGAGAGATGGCCTCTGCTCATCTGTAAAATGTTCTAATGATCTCCTGCACTTACACATGCAGCACGTTTGAAACAGAGAAAATGTCAGTCAGTCCCATGTCAGCGCCACCTCGTCACCTCTGACAGCAGTAAGAGTTTCAAACAAAATAGGGAGCGAGCGTCTGACATATGAAAATACACTCAGATGAAGACAGATGAATCAGCCTCTATAGTGGCTCTGCTAATGGAAATGTGCCCCAGCAGATGTGTCCTGCTGGAGAGTGAAACAGGCTGATGTACAGGTAGAGAACCAGTCGCTGTGGTCTGTGCAGCCACTGGTGGAAACGGTCAGAACATTTAAAGAAAAACATCCAGAAACAGTTATGCATGCAGGAAATTAATACAGTTTGCATCCATAATGTACAGTACAGGCCAAAAGTTTGGACACACCTTCTCATTCAATGCGTTTTTCTTTATTTTCATGACTATTTACATTGTAGATTCTCACTGTAGGCATCAAAACTATGAATGAACACATATGGAATTATGTACTTAGCAAAAAAGTGTGAAATAACTGAAAACATGTCTTGTATTTTAGATTCCTCAAAGTAACCACCCTTTGCTTACTAGAATATAAGACATGTTTTCAGTTATTTCACACTTTTTTGTTAAGTACATAATTCCACATGTGTTCATTCATAGTTTTGATGAATCTACAATGTAAATAGTCATGAAAATAAAGGAAACGCATTGAATGAGAAGGTGTGTGTCCAAACTTTTGGCCTGTACTGTATGTTCATGTGTTAGTTCAGTTCTAGACGATTTCAAGCTGTGCAGGGTTGTCAAACTGATTCGTGGCCATCTGGAACTTTCATGGATCAGTTTAACGCTCCTGTTTTAAGGGTACCAAACGTCTATGCATTTTTTAACAGAATCTCTTAAAAACACCACATTAAGGCACTAAGACCTTGAGGAACACCATAGAAAACATTTTGGACATTTTGGAGATTTCTGCAAGATTTACATTTTGGGCATCTGGATTGCAAACACTTCTGTTTGGAATTTTCTTTCACAAACTCCCTCATTATATAATCTACCCTGGAAATGATTCATACTAGTGTGTGGTTATGAAGTTTAATGAGCAGCTCATTTTATACACTGAGGTCAAGCTGCAAAAACTGATCTCACTCCAATAAAATGCTACTATGGGGACAAACATCACACATGAATGAAGTTGGACTCCATAGAACCTAGTTTCATTCAGATATCTTGAGGTAAAGAGAGTCCTCTGAAAAATCCTTGCCAATATTTAGCCTTAAATTGTTATTTATCCATCTTCAATTTCCTCAATTGATTTTGTTAACAATATTTCCCACAGTATCTCTAACTTTATAACGGAGCCTGCTACGACCTCTTAAAGACATGTCGGCCATAAGGAAACAAATTCAATAGCCTAGTGCAAATGCAATTTAATAGTTTGCTTAAAGTGCATTCTGTTTACTGACATACAAAGGCTAACAGAGTATACATAGTTTGAGAGTCATATTTTCCTCATTAGGGCCTGTAAGAGATGATGTTTTGTAAAGCAGAGGGCAGGAGGAGGTGAAGGAGACAGGTGGCAAGGTGGGTAAAATGATTGCTGGGAGGTAAGGACACTAGAGAAATAAAGAGGAGAGGTGAGAAAATCATCCAAAAGCTCTCCTGAGATGAGTGTCAGGAGAGCAATCCTGTGACGTTAATGAGGAAACAAAAGGTAGCGGAGTTAAACTAGGGACAGCGATAAGTGGGACAGATGGATGACTTCTGAATATATAAACAGCCTCCGTCTGGAAGCCAGACTCCCTAAACTGCTTGAACTCAATCTGTATTACCCCTGAACTGCACCCACAGCGTGCCCACCACCACGAACTGCTGCTATTTCTGTTTAAATCTCTGTGTTCGGCCCACATTTACATCTCCAGAGCCATGAAATATTCAGAAGACACAAATAAGAACTATTTAATGGAACAAACAAAACATAAAAACAGCCAGTTGTGTAGGTGATGCTGAGCTCTGTATGAACCCATGCATGGATGGCTCCATGTTATTCTGCTTCAGAAAGTTGCCCCAGTGCGCATGTGTGGCCAGAGCGCGCTGCCGCAGACAGGGGGCGTCAACATGGCGTTTCTCTCCTCGACGACCGCACTGACTGCAACCTGCCAATGAGAGAGAGAGAGACAGGAGAAGAGAGAAAGAAGCGTAGGCTACCATTCTGTCAAACCTCCATCCCCCCTTTTTTCCAGCCCTATGAATCCCTACACGTTTTCAGGAGGATAGGGTGATTTTAGTTGTTTTCCTGCAGTGGATGATCAGTAGAGCAGCAGCAGCAGCAGCAGCAGAGCAGCGTTACAGCAGGTGAGAGACAGAGCGACCGCTCCTCTCCTCCCTGTTTCCAAGGGGAAATGTCGAGCGAGAAGCCGGTTGCAGCACCACCTCCACCGGGCTCTGCTTCCTCGCTCACCGACCCAGACCCCCATCCTCCGGGTCCGGGCTCCTCCGCGCCGCAGCCGCAGCAGCAGCAGGTCGCCGCGGGCGCTGGCTCCGGCTCCACCGGGGAAAGGATGGTGTCTTCAGCCGGCTCTATGGTCCTCCCGGCCGGGGTGATCAACCCCGCTGTCCCGATCAGGAATATCCAGATGAAATTCGCCGTGCTGGTGGGCCTGATCCAGGTCGGGGAGGTGAGCAACAGGGACATCGTGGAGACGGTGCTGAACCTGGTGAGTGTTACCAAAGTGTTGGAAACAGCGACGGCAGCCATAGAATCAGTGTGAAGCGAGCCGCTATGTTTTATTTACGATGCTCTCCATGGCTTTCACAGGATGATGTCATTTGTTTGTTCGGAGGATGGATGGATGGAGGCTTTTTTCTTTTTCTGCGGATAAAAAAGGAGCATACATGCCCGCTGTGTGTTGAAGGATAAATCAGCTTGAAGCTGTATTATTGTAAAGGAGCTGGATGAAGCATGTGACCCCGCGGAGCATGGAGCTAGTCTAATCACAGCCATTGTTGACTAAATGACCCGTTTGCGCTGCAAAACCCATTATCAGTCAGAGTGTAGTGGTAGAGAGAGGAGAGTCAGGCTGCTGACCCCGTTATGAAGGCTCCTCTGGAGGGAGCAGCTGGACACAAACCGACAATGGTTACAATGTTGCGCACAACACGAGACTCAATAATGTTCCTAAAGAGAGAAATCATGCAGGTATGCTGTCTGTCTGTCTGTCTGTCGGTCCGGGAAACTAAATCAATCGGACAAAGGCCGACTAGCATTATGCTACCAAACGACATATGTATGGCTCAAAATTATGCATAGGCCTATTGTTGGAGCAGGGCCTGCATCCTGTGCGCAGAGCGGTGATGTATGGAGCTGTGGAGCGGCCGGAGCTTTATGTGGCTGTGCTTCGATCATTTTATTTATGGATCAGATATATGTCTATCTATCTATCTATCTATCTATCAGCTCTACCCCCATCGGACTGTGTCTGGATGCTGGGCCTACCATGCCCTGCTCAGGAGAGGCTTTAATCCAGCTGGGGGGTTTGACATGACTGGTGTTCCCGTTATGAAACAGATGAGCGAGATGTACAGCAGATCTGGAGACTAATGCGTTGTGGGGATATAGGACGTGGTGCTGGATGCTGCTGAGGCTGGTTCCTCCTCCATGCATCAGGCCATGGCGTGTACTGCATCATGTTACATATCTGCCATGAAGATGGGGGTCTCTGCTCATTATTCATTCTCTTTTTAGGGGAGAGTAATGTGGACATAATGTCTAACCTTATTTCAGTGCAGGGCTTGGTGGACTATTTAAGGCTTTTCATGTAGCCGGTGGCCTATTTGCTGGGAGCAGGACAGCCTACAGCCGGGCTCAACCATTTCCTCTCCGTCAGACTGGTGAGCTGTCCACGTTCAGGTCGCCTCTCATCTCCCAATCGATTATTGGTAGTACACGGAGGAGCAGGGGGGCTTTGCTGGCTCACTCCGACCTTGTCTCCTTCCCTTACACCACCTCCCCCCCCCACCCGCCAGCCCCTGGCTGCACAGACTGATAACCATCCATCCTGTGCCACGGCCTCCTCCTCCTCCTCCTCCTCCTCCTCCTCCTTCACTCTGGAGGGGCTGAGAGGAGAGATGCTGCCTGCATAGACTGGCCTGGCAGGGCAGCGCCATGCATTTAAAAGCAGGTGGAAAGGAGGAGGCGGAGGAGAGGGGGGTTGAGGGAGGGAGGGAGGGTGGGGGAGGAGAAGAGAGTGGAGGAGGATGAGGTGGTAGGATGCTGCAGTGGCTATGTGCTCAGAAATTACCAGCTGATGCAGCGGAAGAGGAACGGACTGTGGTTGGTCCACATCAGATCAGTGAGCGATCATCTGAAATGGACCCAGTTTACCATGAATACCTGGACCCACACTTCATCTGAGAATGTAGCATTAGGGCCCGACACCCTGACAAATGAAAGCGCTATGTGTTGTCCATACAGAGCTTTACTTACTAAACCCTGAATTGAACAATCAGTTGTGGTTGCGAGGCTGCCAATAGCTAAGCCTGTTAGGGAATTCTGCTGCCCAGCTCCTTAATTAAAAGAGTTGAAACAAAGAGGTGTGGAGCAGGAACCTCAGTGGTCATGCTGCTGCTACAATGAGTCCACTGTGACCCAAAAGCTGATCCATTATTCCAGTCAATGTGGGAGACCACAGCAGCCACATTCAGCGTCCACTGTGGCTGTATTGATCAGATCCCACTGCGGCTGGGTGAACAGATGGCTGGTTGGCTGGATCAGATACGCTCCTCTTCCTACGGCGTGATGCTGGCCTTTGGCGAGTGATGAACTGTACTGTCTCTGAAAAGATAGAGAAGAAAGGGAGAGAAAAGACAATAATAATCAAGTCTCAGGGGCAGAATGCTGCCTGTGTTGAGGCTGATCCAGAGGCAAACAGCAGCTGGATGTGTAGCCAGTAACAGGCCATGCTATTGTTTCTAATCAAATAATAATAGTGCTTTTAAATGAAGTGAATGTGTAGATGCAGCACATGCATGAAACACAGACTCTTGCATTAGGTGTGTGGGCTGCTGGTGGTGAGGTGCTCCGTTATTATCATCAACACGGCATCACAGTTGTCAAGGCAACGCTGCTCTTTGACTGCCTGCCTCCAGACGCTCGGCCACCTGGTGTTGCTTTTCACTTCCGGACTTCTGTCCCGATGCTCCGCCACGCCGCTTCACGCCGTCTCTCACACTTTCTTTGTCTGTTTGTCTCTCCGTTGTCCTATTGTGAGCTCATCATTTTCAGGGCCTGAAGAACCCTAGTCCTGAAAAGCTTCACATCAGTGAATAATGGAAAAAGAAGCACACTTGTACAGCTCGATTTAAGTGGGGCCATCAGTGAATTAGCTCCAGTTTATGTACAATAGACGGTCGGAGCTGATGGGCCACTATGAACCACTAAACCAGCTTCCCTGTTGTTGATTTAATGGATCTCTCATGGAAGGATAGACAATGTTTTTTGCAACATAATTTCCCTAATTTTGTGTAGAAAGCATGTTGAAAACATCACACCACAGTAAAGGTGTTCAGCAGGTTGAGATCATGTGATTACCATCATTTTCATATTCATCCAACCGTTCAGAGAGTCCAACAAGGATCAACTGTATTTGTTACGTTGCTCCTCGTGTTCATTTATTTCTTTCACTTTCACTTTATGGATACTGTGGATGATAAGTACTAACACTGCAATGTCATAATCTCCACTCACTGAATCCTTTCATTAGCAACCCAACAGGAATGTCTGCACTGCATCCATTGTTAGTTGTAGTGGACGTGATGCACTGCATAGTTTTGCAGGCTACCTTTTTATGATAATCTGGGTTAAAGTTAATGCAAAAATTGCAGCTGCTATTAGAGGTAGATTGGCTCCTTCAACACGGTTGGTTTGTGCAAGTTTCAGGTGACCATTCTAGGGAGGATTCTGTCTGATTGATTAGTGGTCTGCATTGTTTTAACATAATGCTATAGCCCGGATTGTCCACAAAAAATGACTGAAAGTGCATCTGTCCGACCCGAAAATAACCACCCATTGCTCTGAAAATACACACTGAAACCCTCCAACCTGAACAAACAGAAGCAAACGGCTCATAAGGCTTTTGTTTTTGGGATATCAGCTGTCAGACAGATGGACTTTTGGTCCAGTAGGACGTTTTTCAGCTATCAGAATAACGGGCCATTAGAACTAAGGGCAGTCCCTTCAAGTACAAGTTACTTTCCATGACTTCTGCTACCTGAAAAAAGAAAAAAATGAGCAAGTTGAGTTGGGAAGGTGGTATTTGTATGTTGACGTAGGCCAAAATGTTGAGGGAGCATGTAAATCCAGACCCTGTGAAGGACAGGAGGCTTTCTGCTGTGGTGATGGACCTGTTTACTGGTCCTGTCCTCCCTTTAGATGTACTCAGTGATTTCTTCTCCCTCTCTGCTCTGGTGCTGCTGTGGATTGAAAGCTCATATTTGCAGGTAATGGTCCACTTGTACCCCAGGCTGTGGTTATCTGTTGTGAGATGTTGTGATGTTGTGATGATACTGGAGGAGGTGAGGTGAGGAGGCCTGTCTGTTGACAGAAGGAAGAGGCTGATGTGATCTTCCTCAGCTCTACCCTCACATCTTTATTTGAAGAATTGAAAGTTATATTTTAAATGCATCTACAGGAAGTACTGTCAGTCTCGACAACAGCTGTGTTTATTTATAGACGGCTTTATCTAGTTGTAATGCTTTTTTTGGGATCAAAATGGAGTGTTTGTTTCTGGCGTAGAGAAAGATTGGTGACACACTCTGGCTCATTGTTGGTCTCTCTTTGCTTTTCTGTCTCTTTTTCACCTTCCTTCTTAGGCAGACGCAATATCTTGTGGTAGTGTCAATCCCCCCCTGAGCACCTTTAGTGGTCCCACTGAGTCTCTGTTAGCAGGCGGCTCATTATTCTTGTCCACACACTCCACAATCACCAAGGTCACCTGATACTGAGTCTCCAGCCAGCGGAGTCGGAGTCAGCACAACAGAGTCAGATCCAAAAACTGCTCACGTACTGACTCTGATGTTCCACTGTTGACTTTCAGACACGTGCAGACATTCAGCAGCAACACGCTGAACTTTCTCTTTTCTCAATAATATGCATCCAAACAAGGATTTAACTTTAGGTGAGAAATGAGGTCGCGTGTTTTATAATATGTTAACCACCGTTTGACCGGCTGTCTCCAGCACCGTGACATTGGCGTGCTGATTTATATAGCACAGATTTCTTAAGGGAAAAGGTCACCCAATTTTAAAATTAATTATGTGACATGTATTTTTGCCCTGAGGTGGTTTGAACTGCTAGCGAAAAATTCAGTTCAAGTGTTTTCCAAGCGTGGCCTGTGGCTGCACACTCAGGGCAGAGGCTAACTATTCCCTGCAGCGCTGGAATCTGCTTGCATGGTCATGCAGCAGGAATAATAATAATAATGCATCTTCTATGCACATGATTCTCCTAACAAACATCCCATTAATCAACTTCAATAGTCATAAATAATGTGGAGCCTTGCTATTTTGATCACTGATGGACTGTTAAATAAATTCAATAGACGTTCACTTGAAATTAGCCTTTTTAAAGGATTTTCTGTTAAGACCACAGAGTACATGCTGCGTTGTGCTATAATATAATAATAGTTATTATTGCATTGATTAATGAGACTATGTGACACCAGCTCTGCAGTGTTTCTGAATCTCGCCACCATTATGCAAAGAGAGCATTGCTTGTTTCATCATCGTGTACTTTTGTTGCTTTTTGTTTATTTTGATAAACATATTTTAACATAGTTTTGTGTCAGAGTTTTTGCATTTATATAGCCTTGTGTTGGAGCTGCAGTGCCTTTTAGGTTATAGTCCAGTAGAGGAGACAGTTAAATAGAGGAAGGGACAGTTCAGGCTGCAGATGAGCTCAGCTGGGCTCACTTTTCTCCATAGTATTATTCCTGTTGTACTATTTTTTTTGTTCAAACGCCAACAGCCTGTTGGACAAGCAACCGATAATGTCAGAAAACACTATCATTAAGGCTGCAGCTAGCACATTTTTCATTTTGTCGTTTAGTCTATTTTTTTTCTATTTTTTCGTTTTTGTCACAATTTCCTAAAACCCAATCTTCGAATCTCCAACCAAAACACCAAATCCAAAGGCATTATCTGCAGTGGCAAATCATTTTTCAGTGAGCTGATAATTTAAAGGTCCAGTGTGCAGGATTAGTGGGAACTCGTTGTGAGGTCACAGATTACAACCGTTTACGTCCCTTCTGGGAAACTGTGCAACCCAAAGAAGTTGGGCCACTGCGTAAAAAGTTTTATATTAACAAAAGAAAGGTTTATCAGTTTGAACATTAAACTCCTAAAACCGACCTCCCGGGTAGGTTCAGGGGTCGGGGAAGGGCTAAGATTAGACCAAGGAAAAATTAGAGCCAAAGCTTATAACAGAACAGAAGTGTAAGGCCAAAATACATGTATGAAAGCTGCTAGTTCCTGCAGCTGTGCTAGGTTAGCATGTGGCTAAAACACAACTGAAGCTACATCAGTTCAGAATAACAAACCTTTCCCTTCCCTTCCCCTGGCCAGCAGGTGGCTTTAAGAGATTAAATATGTTGTTTTTGTACATTTTTCAATTGAAGAAATGACACAAAGGCTTAACAAATGATCACATTGTGTTTTATTTGCGTTTTAGACAACATCACATTTTCTGTGAGTCAGGTTGTAGAAACATGGACGAGGATTGTTTTCTCTGGTGTGTCATCACCTGAAACTAACTATAGATCCCCTAAACCCTTCACACTTCTTTTACCCACTAATCATTTGAGCTCCAAATGTAATATGAGTTATATTTTAAGTGAATTCTAAATGAATTTCTGCACAGCAGAGCTGCTGCTGTATCTTCTCTTCATGAAGGGAAGGGAACATTTGCCCCGGGCTAACGCTGCAGCAAAGAGACAAAAAAGTGTTTGGAGAAAACCCTGAAATTTCAAGACAAAAAAAAAATGGATGCACAATTTGTCAGTCCCCACCGAGTGTTTTGCAGACCCCTGTGAGATGCTGTTGGGGGTTATTTTGGGGAAAGATTAGCTGCAGAGAAGCTTAGTCAGTGTGAGCCTGAGGGGCTGCAGCCAGCGTTAGCTAACAGGAACAACCAAGAAACACAATAACAAGAAATGTTTTAATATGCACCAACACACTTCCTGTCTGTGCATGCACACACGTGCTGGTGGAGAGCTGGAGGACCGAGGTTTCCACTGCAAGGTCATGGATGACTTTATGATCTATCACACAGCTGGGCGAGCCCTGCATGAGCCTCAGACAGGTAGAAGAGATGATAGGGGAGGTAGAGGATGAGGGAGGAAGATGAAGAGAAATGATGAGAAGGATTGAGAAAGTTTCAGAGGGTCAAATTAGAAGCCTGTGATTGTCCTTCAGGTGCTTTTCTTCTTCTTGAGTGTGCTCTGGGTCCGGCTGCACCAGGTTCTGTGGGGGTCTGATGAGTTCCGGCCCCCCTGTGGAGCCTCATCACGCTGTGTATCACTCCTCTCCTTTCCTCTCTCCTCTCTCCTCTGCTCCTGGTGATAGGAGGAGCAGCTCCATGGAGCTGAGTGGACCACGGAGCTTGCACACTTCTTACATCAAACACGAAGCCTGTTGGAAGATACTTTGACATTTTGAGTTTTAATTGGCCATTTTTCATCATCAGTCACTTGTCACAGTGCTGGGTTAGCCTCTGCTGGCTTGTTAGCATGCTTAGTGTCCCAGTGTGAAAGCCAGGGCTGCACTTTCACGCTCTGAAGACGCTGAATGACTCTGAACACTGTGTGACAAATATCTGAGGGAAGATAAATAACCAATTAAAAATCTAAATGTGAAGTTGTCTGTTTAAAGACAAGCCGTGTCACTCTTTAACCCTCTTTCCAACCAGATTCTTCATAATGATCTGCTTCAGGTGTAATAAAGTCCTTTCTATTTCAGTTCACTGGTTTAAGTCATTTTGTGTTTTCCGTCTGATTGCTACGAGGTGTTAGCATGCAGGCTAACGCGCTGACCTATCTGCCTCTTCCAGCTCCAGGATCCTGCTCCACTTCTCTAAATTCCCCCTCATCCCTCTGTTAGCTGCTGGGGTTTCATTTATTTTTTTGCAGAGGATAAGCCTGGTCAGATTTTGTGTGAGGGCACCTTCTGGGACTGGGCGAGAACATGGATAAAAAATGTCCCATCCTTGCTTAACGACACCTTTTGTTACTTCTCTGTCGCCTCCATTGTCTCTCCATTCTTTATCTCCTCTCAGCACATCCATCTCCCTAACCCCTCCTGTAATCTGGTCCCTTGCTCCCTGAATCCCTGGTTGGGTGAAGCGGCTGGTGGGTGAATGTGGATGATCCCTATTGTGAGGAGGTAATGGAGCTGTCTGCGGTGTCATTCCTCTCTGCTTCCTTCCCTCCTTTCACTCTCTCCTTCCACTCATCTCTGACACATTTGGAGCTCAGAAAGCCTGGAGGGAGACCATTTGCTGCTAACCATAGCATAGCCATGCTTTTGTTAAGGTGGATATAGACTTGAAGAGAAGGACGGCGGGAGGTGTCAAAAGGAACTTTTTCTATTTCATTTTCAAGTGTTTTATTTCCAGGATCCTTCCCGTCTGTCATCTCTGAAGATAGAGACGGAAATAAATCAGACACGAGGCCTTTTGAAGCTCTTTACTCGTCATATAAATATGCTGCATTGTATTTTTGACCTCTTTTTAGACCATTTTAACAATTCAGTTTGCATTGATGTAGAAATGGCCATCAGACATCAGAGATCTGTCATCAATAAATTGCATTAGACTGCTGCAAGAGTGGAATTTATGAATTAAACATGATTTTCACATGTGCACTTTGTCAACTGCAGGGCTGTAGATGTAATCACTTTATCAATCTTAACTATTTTTAAATTAAACTTGTAATAATTATACTCACTGGTTATGGAATTAATAATTTACACTGGAAATGACCTGCAGAAATCTAGATAAGTGTAAATTGTGAACCAGCTCTGATGGCCCAGTTGAGCACCGTTCATGTCCTCCGGTGGTGAGAACTAATCAGAATATACTTATTTGTCTTAACCAAATTAGGCTTTATATCCACATAATTGATGATTTAAAATTAAAATAAAAAAATCTTGTGTTTGGGCGGGATTCATATCCGACCTGAGGTCCCTTTGCTGCATGTCTTCCCCTCCCATTCTCTCTGTTTCTGTCCAGTTAAGCATGAAACATGCCTAAAAAAAATTGTAAAAAAAAAAACCCAACTCAGTTGTCAACCCAGCAATAATGGCATAACAGTTATATTGAGGTATTTCATCAAAAATATTGTAATATTTGATTTTCTCTTTATCGCCTGAGCCCAGGTCCAAAGAGTTGAAAGTCAGCTAAAAAAAACCCCAACTATGAATAGTAAAACATGATATTTACCCTCCCAGTGAAACTCCAGGGTTTATACCCATAATTAATGAGAATACATACATCGCAGCATTTTCCTGAAAACTTGTGTGCACATATTTGGTTCAGAGTTTCGTAACAAATTTCACAATAAAAAATATGAAATGCTGCATGATTTTTGGACCATTATCTGTGTAAAAACAATTGGAAAAGCAAAAGCACACAATAAGTAATCAACACCAAAAAGCCGAAAGCCAAAACTAGCTGAGAAAAAACGTCCACTGGGAAACAACTACAACTAATAAATCTGGGAAACATAATTTAATTGGTTTTGATGCTTTCCAAGTTGATTGTCACACTGATTATGTTTAGGTGGCGTTCAGAATGGTCTGGGTGCTGCGTCTCCGCTTCATAAAAAAACCATGAAAACCCTGGATTATTGTTTAAAATAAGCTTGAACATATTGGACCCTAATAATAATAATAATTTAGCCGATAAAATGCCTAAAGAAATAGATGAAAACATGACTGGAGCTCAGATTAATGTGTGTGTGGGAAGTGTTTACTTTGTCTCAAAGTACTCGTTATATAATCAACAAAGACAAACAATAAAACTGTACACAAATAGTCATTGTTTACTTCTTCTTACCCGATAAATAACTAAAACTATAAATTGGTTATCAAAGTGTTATTTGATACATTTTCGGTATGTTTCTCAGCTAATAAATGATTCATTTCTGCAGCAGCTTCATCCATAGAAAGGCTGCAGGAAAATAGTCCTCTTCCTTTATTCTCTATATCTCCACACTTTTGTGTCTGGCTCCTTCATGCCATTGTGTCTGGCTCTTTTGTGTTTTTTTTCTCCTAAAATGTGTGTGTGTGTGTGTGTATATATATGTGTGTGTGTGTGTGTGTGTGTGTGTGTGTGTGTGTGTGTGTGTGTGTTGGGAGGGGTGTTGTCGTGTCATTTCCATAGAATCGTCATACGGCACATTTGGATCAAACGAGCTGTTGGAACATGGGTTTGCTGCCATGTGTGCATCTGTTTGTGTGTGTGTGTATGTGTGTGTGTGTGTGTGTGTGTGTGTGTGTGTGTCTGGCACCCCGACGCTGCACTAATCCACACATTATAACAAGCTGCTCTGTTTGAATTACCTGGTGTTGGTGCTCTGCAGAGTGTTGCCCCCCAACATCCCAGTCACTTGATAAATGAGTTCATACAAACCCTGCTTTAGTCTCCTGCACCTTCATCTGCATACACACACACACACACACACACACACACACACACACACACACACTGCTCCTTTCCTTCTTGTAGCCCACATCATTGCCTGGCAGGGGTGATTTTATATTCATGCTGGCCTACTTCGCCTTTCTCCCTTGGCTCTACACACACACACACACACACACACACATCTGCTTTACTGTGAAGTATAGCTAACTGTGTAGCTATTCATCATGCTGCATACTGCAGTGGCCGAAGGTTGATAGCAAACTTTGTAGTGTTTGTGTGTGTGTAAAGAAGTCCTGGTGTTATTTTATTTTCTAGCGTAGCATCTAGCATCTCTCTGCCCGTACATACATACATACATAGATGCCCTGCAGCATGAAAACAAGTCATTTAACACCACATTAGAGTGGTTAGCAGCTCTCCGCTTGCTATCAAACCAAAACGTTTCCTACTTTACTTTGTTATTGCTTCCATCTGTATTCTGCACCGAGCGAACAATGTACCAGGACTCCATGTTCTGCCCATGAAATAACTCTAACTAGTGAATGCAGATGAGAGCTGCGATCCCTGAAGGAATTCATCTAATAAATCCACTTCAGTAATGACAGAGAGCCGTAGATGAAGGGGAGGGTTAAACAAGGATTTTTAAGCTTTCAGACGGGGATTTTTCACAAGACAGCACAGCTTGATATGAGAAAGGCCTTGGTAATGTTTCAAACACTCCAAAGAAAACTAGTTAAATAGACCAGACAGTCGCACAATATGCTGCTTTATTGTGTCCCTGCTTCTGTGGATGTGATACTGGCTGGTAATAAAGCCAGGTCTGTGTGCTCAGGTCCGTGTCAGCGAGGGAAATAAGAGCAGTATCCTAATGTACTGGGGAGACTTCATTCAATAATAACATTCTGTATAAGCGCGCTAGTTTTGACCGCTATAATTAAAGCCTTTTGTGCCACATTTAGCCACCGCAACATCTCATATCATCCTTTAACCTGTTATAAAAAAAATCCAACTTCTGATTGGGACGTGAGATAACTACTTCATTAGGAAGGAAAAACAAATATGTTCACAAGCTGAAGCTGAAGTTAAGTAAAGACAATGTTAGAGAAACAACTGATCCATCAGTACTGACTGCTTGCAGAGCACTGGTATCCAGTAAAGCACTTATTCACATCATACAATTGTTCAAATATCAACAAGTCTGCATGTCTCAATGCATGTCTTTTTGAGGCCAAACTTATCTAATCTAAGTGCTAACATCAGCATATGATTTCTGAGCTTACTAAACATTTTCATAATAAAATGTATTGCTACTTTAATGTCTCCTTCAATACAGCATGATGTTCTTTTTATATTGTTCCCATTTAGAGTAAAATACAAGACTAAGCAGGGTAAACACCTTGTCATTAATAGGTTGTTACATGGTGCATTAACATATTTTTGTTTTCAAACTTTCACCCTTTCACAGTTTCAGTTCATGAGATGTGCTCACCTTTTTTTAGCATTAAGTTGCACTACAAGACTCAACGGGGTTGGCTGGCTGCTTAATATGCACCTAGCAAACAAAGCTACGCTAGTTAGCATGCTCTCTTCTAAATGAGGTCACTTCCTGCTCCAAAAAAACAAGATGGCGACAGCCAGACTTTGGCTTCAAAACTGTAGATGTCACATTGGCTGCTTCCACTTCTTCTACAGTCTATCAGCATGTTTACTATACTGCCCTACAAAGCAAAAAGGCAGTAACTGCATTTTAAGTCAAAAATGAGTTATTATCATTTTCATGACTTTCAAGGCATCCTTTGTTATGTGACAAAACATCTGATCTCAAATGTGTGTCGTTTTGGAGAAAAGTGGTAGTTTGTACAGTAACTAAACGGATTACAGGATAACTTTCATTTTTCTCAGTTCTGCACTCTGCGTAGTTAGCTTACTGCCTTTTTGCTTTGTAGGGCAGAATAATAATGCTAACATGCTATGCTAATCAGGTATGATTAGTTTAGCGTGTACTAAATAAAGTCCTTAGTTTTGCAGGTGTTTGGCTATAAGTTGTCATTGTTTTAAGTGTTGGAAACATTTTTATTTTGACCTGCGACACAAAGCAGATAACCAAACATAAACTCTACACTGTAAAAAAATAATCTGTTTAATTTACGGTAAAATACCGGCAGCTGTGGTTGCCAGAACTTCACCGTAAAAATTACAGTGAGTGGATTTTCTATTCTAAATTTAAATGTAATTTTAGACTTGTGAAATGTAGAATTTAGACTGAGTATTCCTGTTATTTTTAGGGTAATTGTGTCATTCATTCACACATCAGGGTATTTCTCCATAAATTTTGCATGAAAATGTTATATTTTACCTAAAACCTGTGTGTTTCTTCCAGTTTATGACAGAAAAAAGTAAAAGTTTTGCGCTATTCTTTGATTTACGGTAATTAAAAGTGTCTAATATGGTGATATACAATTTTTCATTTTACGCCCTATTTCTGATGTATTTGACAGAGTTTTACTGTTATTTCTACAAACCTTTTTTACAGTCTATATTTGACCTTTGATCTCTATGATTATAGCTCAGGTGTGGCTAGCTAGCGGGCCTGATGCCTGCAGCAGCGTGCAGGTGTTGCTTCACCTCTGCTGCCAGCTCTTTCTCACTCAGACCTGCTGCTGATGGAGGTGCAGGACGAGGTTTTACAGCCAACAACTGGCAGCGGTGACTCACCGTGTCCCCTCCCTCCTCCTCCTCTTCCTCCTCTCCTCATCATCACACTGCTCCTCTCTTTCTTTCTTCATCCTCACACGGCTGCATGCAGCCTCTGTATCCAGGAAACATGAAGCTGGAATACAGACTGTGGACGTAGTCTTTGTTATAATAATAATAATAATAATGCATCGGTTTTATATAGCGCTTTTCAAAATACACAAAGACGCTTTACAAAAACACAGAGTGAACAAATGTACAATACATACAGTACATACAAATATTCAAAAACAACAATACAGTGGATAGGAAAGAGACAGAGGGTGGAAAATGATTTATCAGGTGTTGTAAGTGATGTTGAAGAGGTGGTTTATGGGAACATGAGTGTTAGTTAGCCATCACTGTTTTGGATCTGTTTTGAAATATATATTTTAATTATATTTTGAGACATTATTTTGATGCTTGCTTAAGGGGAGTGGATTTGTTTGCCTCCGAACTTAATGTAGCATTAGGGGTGTGCCATATTGTATCGTTCACGACAATATCAATATATTTTTTTTATGGTTAAAAAAATGCATATCATGATATTGGCAACATTCCTACTTCTTGATGTAGTGGCGTAAGGTAAACATTAGCTAACAATTAAAGTTGTTTTAATCACAAAAAGCCACTTACTCTCTGTTGCTAAACACATGCAGCTTTCAAAATAAGAGCACGGTGTGTTAAGAGAATCCACCACAGAACTTACAAGAAGACTGTCAAAATAAGATGCCTTAAATAAAACATACAAGAACCTTTATTCTCCTTTACAAAATGTCATTAAAATATGTCCCCAGAACCCCGAAATGGTTATTTTTATTATTTGCTCATACTCTAGAGTCAAGAGTAATTTTTTTTGTATTTGGCAACTGTTGAGATTTGCACTTCACACTACATTTTAGATTTTTATTTATTTATACAGACTAAAAGAATCATATTTCTATATGTTTTTAAGTATTTGGTAATATCGTCAAGAATATCGTTATCGCAAAAATAGCCTGAAATATCGAGATATTCTTTTAGGGCCATATTGCCCAGCCCTATGTAGCATATATCAAATGTACAGATTATTAATAATTAATAGTAGTAGGCTAGATAAACAGAAGATATAAATTGGGCTCAGGAAGGAAATGGAGGAGTGGAAACACCACACAGAGACTAGAACTGAGTTGTAAAAGGGAACCATGTATTAGGAACACAAATAATGAATATAACACAAAATTACTGTAACGATAACTTACAGAAAATATATAACTGTATTTAAATAAAATAAAGAACTCAACTACTCAAGTTGGATAAAGAATAAAGTTAGATAAAGATAACTCACAGAAATTATATAATTGTATTTATTATTTAACATTTATGATTTATGATCTGTCTGTATTTGTTTTTCCGAACTGATTCCCCCGTTATTTCTCCTGATATTATTTTAGACTTTGCTGTAGCATGTGATGTATTTTTCTTTTAAATATTAACTTGCAATCCTTTTGAAATCAAATCTTTATTTTCTTTTCTGCATGTTTCCTCCTGGAGGACGAGAGTTGAAGCTCTCGAGGCTATGAGTGCATGCTGGCAGCGTGCTGTGATATTTGAGAATGGATTTTTGTGTTGATATGACCTTTTGATAAGAAATTGTTAGATTTTTTTTGAGTGAATTTGACATTTGACATCCTCATCATTTCCTCCTCTTTTTTTGGAAAGTATCTTGATAACATTTTGCACTTAAACTCTGTAAGTATGTGTTGTGACAGAATATAACGCTAATGAAAATATTTGATTTATTTGGAAATGGAATATTATTTATATGGAATTAGACTGAACCTTCAGTCTCCTGCGACCAGCAGCTGCATTATTCTCCTTTAGCTTCGATGACTTCTCTGTACAGACAGATAGCTACATACACTTTCATAGTGTATATATAAATATGTGCTGTATTTTTACCTTTATGGGTACAACAACTCATCACCGGGCGTTTCAGGTGCAGCTGTTCTAACTTGGCATTGGCTTGAGAACACATATGGACTTTTTTGGCCCTAAATTATTGGACCTCATACCTTGAGATCCAATAATTAGCCCTATCAGAAATAATGGTACAGTAGGAGTCAATCATCAGTGGTTCTCAACCTGGGGGTCCGGACCCCAATTGGGGTCGCAAGATGATTTCTGGGGGTCGCCAAATCATTTTGGAAGTCAGCTCTGTCTCCACTGTGTTAAAGTGTTCATGTATTTTAGTCTTTTTGGTCACTTAATGTCTTTTTTTGGTCATTTTGTGTCTTTTTTTTGGTCATTTTGTGTCTTTTTTTGGTCATTTTGTGTCTTTTCTGGTCATTTTGTGTCTTTTTTTTGTCATTTTGTATCTTTTTTAGGTCATTTTGTGTCATTTTTGGTCATTTTGTTTCCCATTTTTGGACATTTTGTGTCTTTTTTGGTCATTTTGTGTCTTTTTTGGTCATTTTTGTCTTTTTTTCATCATTTTATGGTCAATTTGTGTCTTTTTTGGTCATTTTGTTTCCTTTTTTTGGTAATTTTGTTTCTTTTTTGGGTGATCTGAACTGTGCATGTGAGATTGTGTTCAGTGAGCGGGGGTCAGGGACAACATGCATGTTAAATTGGGGGTCACGACTCAAAAAGGTTGAGAACTACTGCTCTAACGTACCCCCTAGGGCTAATTTCTGGACCTCAGCTAACTTATTTGAGGGCCAAAAAGATGCAGACAGTTTCTGTTCCCAGGTCATAAAGGACACAGCAGCTGAACTTTAGAGGCCAGTGACAAGACGTCGTACACCTGAAGGGGCAAATTCAGCAGATTTCAGACAATTTATAAGGTTGCAACTTTCACAATAAGATAAGAAAAGATGAGAAAATAATACAGTGTAATGGTATAATGGAATTGCCCTGTTATTATTATTATTATTATTATTATGAATAATGTTTTTTTCCAGTTAAAATTACTTCTATGTCCAACTAAAGAATATAATGTTTTTCTTTTTATATATTTTTTCACTGTATTACTCTTATTATTTTTAGTTACAGAACCCTTCAATGGATGAAAACAGAACCTTTTTTGGGGTTCAACAAAAATTTTATTTTTTAACTTGAAACATTCTTTTGAAAATCGAAATATATGTAAAAAGTCTCACATTTGAAAATGAATAAAAAAAACTATTCAGTACCACAGATTAAAAGAAGTACACAATGATAACTATCAATTTTCATACCAACATATACTTTACAGCATGCATAATGCTGCAGCCCTATCTGCATATGAATTCAGAATCTGGAGGCGTTTATTATTATATATATATATATATTAGTCTGTATATAGACTACAGAGTAATCAACAGTCTTTGTGGAGACGAAGGAGGCTAAACACGTTGGCCAAAATGCAATCTTGGTACCTGTCGGCTTTTGTCTGATGAAGATGAAGTTTTTTATTAGCTTTCTTATTAATTTATCTGCAATCAGGTGCAGATATCTATCAATAGAGGTACAGCTTCAATGGAACCCCAGAAATATTCTCCTTCTCCCTCAGACGCTCCATCTGAAGTTATCAGATCCATGATTGTTCTCTCCTAATGGAGATCAAACATCTTGTGATCAGTTATCTGCATTTCATTCACTTGTTCCTCCTTATGAATAATAAATATTTACTGCAGATGTGAAGCACTTATAACTTAACTGGATCTCATCATTCAGTTCTCCATTAGTCTCCATGAAAACATCCTGCAGGATGATGATGGCACTGTTTGTAAATGATTCCATCGTAATGGAAGCTATGCTATAAAGTATTAATGTATCAGTTCCCCCGAAGGGCATGCAAATAAGGCAAACTTCCCAGCGTAAAAAACAGAAGGCGCTGATGTGAAAAATATGGTTTATGTAAAAATTTTGCATTGGTCAAAATATGCAAAAGATCTTCGTTGATCACCACAAATGCAAAACTTCAAATGCTTCCCTTTCAAGGTTTTACTTCCTTCTGACGAGCGCTCTGCTGTTCCTGCTGCGCTGCTCCACTTCAAACAACAAGCTTCAAACAGCACGTCTCCTCCACTGGCCACTGTGAGGACCAGGCTGATGCTCTGACAGAGAAGCATCGCTGCACCAACGCTCAATAAACAATCTTTATATAATATTTAATATTATGATTAGTAAAGAACCACATCTGGCTTCACCAGTGTGTTTTCCTGCACAGAATGACTTCTATGGTTTTCTGTGTTTCATATTTTTATTGATGTGTATACAAAAAAAAACAGAGGGACATACCTACATCAGGTACATTGGTGTCGACATTAAACATGTTGTACACATCCTTAGATATAAATTGTATAATTTTAAGAACAAACAACAGTCACACAAAACGAAACCAAATAGACTATACAGTATTTAGATATTTAGACATAGTCTGTATAAAATGAATAAACTGACCACATAAACATAACAGATAAAATACATAAATAATAATAAAAGAGAGAGGGGAAAGAAAAAAAAGAAGATATAATAATAAAAATAAATAAATAAATAAAAAGGGACAAAGAAAAGAAAAGAAAGGAGTGTGTGTGTGTGTGTGGGGGTTACATTGTCACAAAAAAGTCCATAAACGGTTGTCATTTATCGTAGAATTTGCTCCAGTTTCCCCTTCCTTCTATGGTTTTCTAACTTGACTTCTGATTATGTTGTGTAAGTGTACATACAGTACATCATGCTCCACTGACCTCCGACCCTGTTGGTGTGCGGCTGCATGTCTGTGTGTGTCTTATGATGATGGATTAGCGGCTGCTAGCTGCTAGCTGCTAGCTACTAGCCCGTCTTATCCTCCATCAGCTGTGGCTCACTGCAACAGTACTCTCCATTGTTCCAGCTGATGGGGAACTCGTGCACACTTTCTATGTATGCGTGTGCAAGTGCTTACACACACACACACACACACACACACACACACACACACACACACACACATGCACGTAGCATATCTGCTGCAGCACACACACTCAACCAAACCAAACAAACAGATTAGTGATCCTGAATTGCCACCAGCCTGCCCTGAGTCAGGTCTGCAAGGCTTATCTCATGACCTTTGAACTTAGCATCACACACACACACACACACACACACACAATGGTGCATTGCATTTAATTAAAAAGACAGTTGTCATTTATGAAAAAGTATGGAACATTATATATACTTTTCGTCCAGTTCACCCATAGACTGTAGATGAGAAGTGAAAGTAGTCATGTGATGTTTGAGGAATACTGTTTTGGAACTTGGGTTTGACATCTTGGTCATTACCACCTTGTGTTTTTTTTGGAGCTATCAGTGATTAAATATGGACAAGAGAAAGGGAACTAAATTAGCTTTATCTTGGTAAGCAAGCTGCAGAAATGAACAGCCAGTCCATTCCTCTAAGTGTTTTACTGCATCAAAATACTAAACAGGACATATTAAACCGACCAGAGTTTTACTGGTAACATATGAACCGACAACATAATATTAAAAGAGCAAAGTTTGATACAAACACAGTGTTTGATTGATCCTGGTAGTGTTCTGATAGCAGCATGGGTCAAATCAGTTTATTATTTCACTATCTGCTTTGTGTCAAAATGTTGTTCAACACTTACTAAACAATTTCAAGGCCAAATTTCACCTGCGAAATAAATTACTTTGAACTTAATGCTAATAAGCATTATGACTGCCACATGTTTGCATCATAGACTGTATGTAAGAAGTGGACATAGCCACTAGATTACCATTTGGAAGCTTGAGTTTGGCGTTTTGGCAGTCACCATCTTGTTTTTTTGGAGCCAGAAGTAACTTTATCTGGTGCTAGGCTAGCTTGGCTAGCAAGGTGTAAATTAAAGTGTCTGTGAGTAAAACCAGATCCTGAACAAGACTTTTTAAGAGACTGAAATTTTACAACTTTCATGAACTTAAAACATATTGTGAAGTGGTCGCCACACCCTAAAGTATATCCTTTTTAGTATTATTATTATTTTTTTAATATTTCTTTTTTCTTTAAATAACATCATGAGGCTTGAAATAGCCATTAAAAAAGTTTTACTGCGGTAATAAACCAAGTGAAGAATCCTGTATCTTATTCTTGAACCAGTGGAGCCGCCCCCTGCTGGTCATTAGACAGAATGCAGGTTTAAGGCACTTTTTCATTGGCTTCACTTGTTAACTGGGGGGTTGCTGCTGGAGTCGACCACATCTGATCCAATAACACACACTTGTTACATCAGTGGCTACCTGTAGGTGCAAGTCCATAATGACCTGTAACTCTCACTCACTCTCTGGTCTCTATTTTTAATCTGTGATCAGCCCAGCGAGGTGTGAGCACCACGCAGGATGCCCTGTAGGACTCCACTTCCTGTCAGCTTTCTTTGAAATGATGGAGCAGACTCAGGAGACGAGGTGCCAAGGCCTTGTTAAAGTAGAATCTCAGCCTTGAGTCCTTCCTTCTTCAGCTCCGTGACATAACACACAGATGCTCTCGTTACTTCCTGTCTCCAGGAAAAAAAAAATGAACAGAGGAAAATAGAGTTGCCTCTTGTCCTCAACAGAATGTGCAGAGAGGAGAAAAAAGCCCTAAAAGACAACACCTTAACACTCCCATACATCTCATGTCTCCTTCTGCTCTCTCTGTGTCTGCTACACTTCAATAGCAGTCTCATTTTTTTTCCTGCTGTCTGTTCAATGGTGCCCTCTCAATCACCACCTCGCCTTGATGCTATTTTTTGCCTCTTAGGTTTTTCCTTTTGCTCTTTCTGATTCCTCTCTGTCTGTCTGTCGGAGCCTGGACGCTGGCTCTCTGTCCTCTGGACCTCTTTGTCCTCTGGTGGGAGGTTTTGCCTTTAGCCCTTTTCTATTGAACCATAAGTGTTGAGGTTTTAACACATAAAATAGATCACAAAGTCTTGACCTGCCAGTTGTTTGGCTGTTGAAGGCTGAGGATGCTGGAGTAACTGGTTATATAACGTTTTTTTCTAAGTTTTCCTTTGATTTTCTGCAGATTCCAGTGTTCTATGATCAGCTACAGGGGCTACTACTACTGAAGCATTTTATTTAATCTGGTTTATTTCTTCCTTTTGCCTTCTTTTCCTAAAAAGGTCACACTTGAAAACTAATAAACTTAAAAAAAAATTGAATTGCTATTGTGTTGAATATAGAAGAATGTAAATTAATTCATGAGAAAGTGCGGATGAATTATTATTTTAGCTGGGAGGCATGATTCTAAGCCATTCTCCAGCACTGTTGGTCTCAAACACATCCTCTCTGTCACTACATTTAAATGCTAAATTATTCTTTTTTTGCAGGGAATATACATCGAGTTTAAATGCAAATATCAAACCGTCTCAGGGTTAAAAATAATTGCAGTTATTGGCTTTTAATGGGAGGAACTCTAAATCCAGATCACCATCAACATCCAATCAATTATTCATTAATCTGTAAAAACATGTTTATTTTTAGACAGAATAACCTTCTTGGTGTATAATTCCAAACTTTGAATGACACATGTTTATGAATTTGGCAGCATAAATATCTCTAATTATAAAATCTCTTTTTGCTTACTGACGTATTCTCTCTTGACACCTTTTAACTGCAGTATTTTCTGTCATACTGTCCGATATGATGTAGATTAAAATCACCATTAAATATGGGTTTTTATGATGCAGATGTTGTGAAGCTGTTGGTCATCTTGTTTGGGAAACAGTGAATATAAATCGCTGAAAGGAACGTGCAGGTTTGAGAGCATGACGTGGTGTTTTATAAGACCATAAAAAGAAAGTTTGTGTTTGTTGCCGTGCAGCATGTGACGAGGCTTATTGCTAGATCCGTTACTAAGCCTCTTTGGCCAATCAGGTGGCAGACATTTTAAACTGCAGTTGGATGAAGTCAGAGTTGTGATCACTTGGCTGCGATCCTCCATCCCTGCAGTGTGTGTGTGTGTGTGTGTGTGTTTCTGACCTGGATTTTTTTCTTTTTTCTGAGAATATCCGCCATGAACAGTTAGTTCTGTTTCTGCTGCAGCGCCGACAAACACTGGAGCTCTCGCAGCTTTTGGATTTCATATCTGAGCCATATTTAATGAAAATATTGACATATTAATGCATCAATTAGGACAGTTGCAGTTTCAGCTGTTGGTCAATGAATGTTGCAGCTCCATGATGATTCCTACTGTCAGCAGAGAGAGCAGGAGCTGTCCATTGTGCTGAAAAACGTCTCTATCATTCCTCCGTGCACAAACATTCTCTCCATTATTTTTCCTCCACGTTTTTTTTCTTCCTGCCCTGTTTGTGACGTCTGGCCTCACTTTCATGCCCTCTCCCTTTCCCTCTCTTCCTCCTCTGTTCTTTCTTCTCTGCTCTTTTTAAAGCTCCTCCCCCTCCCGCTCCGGTAAACAGCCTTTTGAAAAAAAATTAGATTTTCTTCTGTTTTTTTTTTGCCCAGACTGCTCAGATGCTAATGAAATGGTGCCTCATTATTATTGGATTATTTTGGGCAGATTCTCTGTATCCCTCTCTCTCTTCTCTTCTCTCTCTCCCTCTCCCTCCATCTCTCCACTCCTCCCTCTTCTTCTGTGTACTCCTGCTGTCATTCATGTGAATCTCTGCTGCTGTGAGGATGTATGAGTGTGTTAGTGACGAACTATGAGTGTGTATGTGCCAATGACTCAGACCTACAAGACTTTTTTGCAATGAATTGTTTAAAAGGCTGTTGCCCTTTGAACGCTGAGTTTGTCAAGTGTGTGTGTGCCTTACTCTGTGTGTGTGTGTGTGTGTGTGTGTGTGTGTGTGTGTGTGTGTGTGTGTGTGTGTGTGTGTGTACAGTATGTTTTAAGCTTGCACTTGACAAGCTTTGAGTCAGATGTTGGAGGCGGGAAAAGGCCCAGTGAACTGGTCTGCAGAGAACTGGAGACTTTTCTAAAGACAGATCACAGCAGGTATTACTGTCTTTTCTCTCCTTCTCTCTCTCCTCTTTCATCAGCCTCTCGCTCTTTGCTTTCTGGCAGTGTTAATAGAAACTGACAAGCCAATACATGGGAACGCTCAATTGCTTTGCTTCTCTTTGATGTATGTACAGACTCACATTCATGGTTATTTTTGTGGAAAGTGTGCCCAGGGTACAGCTCCTGGCACTGGGAACACAGTTCTCAGTGTTTTGAAGCTAATGGAAGTGCAGAGCTTTCAGTTATTTGCTAAATTGGAGCTCGTAGTGGCTTGATTGGAATATGTCACCTTCACTGCACAGCGCCTCTGACAGGATCACACACTGATTGGAAACAAGCCTTTTTTTGCCCAAGGACTACGATATTTATGCATACATACATGACTTTTCCTATATGCCAAATTAAGCCATGAAATGATGCAGGCTGGAATAACTAATGCTTCATATTTTTAGCACATCATGTGGCTCTATTCTTCATCAAGAATCCTTTTTGCCCCTTCAAATGGCAATTTGCTTTCTGTTTAGATTGTTAGCATTCCCACCAGGAGCTTTTTGTTTTAATGTTTTAAAAAAAAACGATTGCAAACTGATGATTTCTGATGATTTTTGCAGCTTCACTATCATTTTTCCTTTGATGTTTTATTTTATGCATTCATGCAAAATACAAGTATTCATGCATTCTGCAGCTCCGCACCAAAACTGCTTGTAGTTAAATCCAAAATTTTGGGTTTGTACTCATGAAGGGAACAAACAAACAAAATGTGTGGGGAAAAATGCAAATCCAGATCCAAGAGTACAGCGGATCAGCACTCTAAAGCAAACCTTTAGCCCAGCTTATTTTCTCCCATTTTCTCTGTATTGGCTCTGTGATTGGATGGCTTATGTGCGAGAGAGAAGTGAGAAGGATGAGAACAGTGTTGATGTCAAAGCAGGAAGTGTGCTGCTGCATAGAGCTGCTGTATGTGGCTGACGAATCGGCTTGTAATGGAGCGCTATCTGCTCTCTCCTGCTGGGAGAATCAGTGTGTGTAGCATGCAGGTTATGTGGCTGCTTCTACTTTCTGTTGGCTGTTAAAACCTGCAGTTCTTTGTCTTTTGACGGCGTTTAACAAAAGTGTTGTATACCCAGCAGCTCTGTGTAGGGGGAAGATGAAAGAAGGTTCTCATTGAGAGGCTGAGAGACGTCGTGTCCCAGTAAACAGCTTCTTCTAAAGCAGGGGTGTCAAACTCAAATACACAATGGGACAAAATATAAAACTTGAATAAAATGGCGGGCCAACATTGAACAAATTAACCTTTTAATATATACCAAATTTAGAGAAGGATCTTGAAAACTCTAGAAAGTGATATTGAAAAAAACCTTGAGATCTAGAGCTTTTCTAGATTTTTCTTGATTATTTTCTAGATTTTTATTAATCCTTCTCTAGATTTTTCGAAAGCATTTCTAGATCTTTTTTCTAGATATTTGTTTTCTAGATCATATTCTAGATTTTTTAAAATCTTTTTCTGGGATTTTTTTCTAGTTTTTACAAGAGCATTTCGAGATCATTTTCTAGATTTTTCTAGATCCTTTTCATTTTTTGAAATCTTTTCTACATGTTTCTAGATTTTTCTTGATCATTCCCTCGATTTTTCTAAAGCATTTCTACATTCTAGAAAAATAATGTTTGGCTTTAACATTAAATATGGAACCAGCAACGCTTATAAACATACAGTATATAACTAAATAGTGCAGACATGCAAAATCAAATTTCAAATAAAAAACACGTCAATGTCATTAATTTATTAAATGAAAAATAAATAAAAATCGTATGGCTCTTTTCTATTTGCATCCTTCTGATTTAAATATCAGAATAAACTTTTTCAACAGGTTAATAAATTCTGCCTTTCTTTTCTCCATTTTTGGGAAGGGGTAGCTGGGAGACAGCTCTAGCTTGAGGTTGCTATGACGACTGTCACAGAGGAGCGTTTCTGGGTCCTGTCCTGATTGACGCGCCAAAACAACAGCAGGGCATTGTGGGATTTGTAGTATTAGCTGTAAATGTGCCGTATAATACCGGCGGGTCAGCTTTTATAGTACAATAATAAGATAATAATTTGGTATTGCCTCGCGGGCCAAATAAAATTACACTGCGGGCCAAATTTGGCCCGCGGGCCACAGTTTGACACCCCTGTTCTAATGCAACCTGCATTATATTTATTTTTCATCATAGGTAAAAACTAAACAAAGTAAAGCTGAAGTTGATTGGAATGTTGGTTTGAAAATTAGTTTTACAGATATTTGGTCAAATATTTCAGTGTTGGATTAAAAGTTTGACCTGATGATGGATTTCAGCAAAGTTATTATTATAATATAAAGTCACGCTGATAGAGCCGCTAGATTCTGGCAGTAATAATAATTATTATTATTTTGGTCAATATTGAGATCACAGTTATTTTTTAAACATGATTACCAATAGACTCTGAAAACATCATGCTTTTACTGAACTTAAAAAAACAACTACTTTTCTTTTTTACCATTATTCTTCTTGAAATTTTGAGATCATTCAACTGAAAAACAAATACAAAATAATTAAAAAAATATATATATAATATATATAAACATTAAAATAAATCATTAAAAAACAATACATAAAAATGAAATAGATAGAAAATAAATAAAAATAAACCATGTTGTAACATTAGTATATTTCTGCAAAAAAAAAGATGACTAAACATATATTATATATACAAAAATGAATAAATAATATACATTAGACCAAAATAAATAAGATCAAATATGTTGTAGTACATTGCCACAATCAGCTGAAAACTGGATTTATAACACAAGACAAAACTAAAGTCATCTT